>NC_069145.1:55201583-55418816 GCF_943734635.1 Anopheles cruzii
TGGTGCGCATGTACATCGTAAAGATTTTATAGATTGATAAAAGGTTTTTCGATATTTGTTTCCGCAGAATTTGTACATGTTCAGGTTTCCACATGAACACACCAACTAATAACAATAATTTACAATCATAACTTCATTTTGTGGTTTGAATCAAAGAACTGCTTGGACATTTCCAATTCGTTAAAGTGGCCAGTACAGATAGATGAGATAGAAGTAGTGTTGCAAAGTAGTATCCAAAAGTATACGAACTCTTTTTATACAAAAGCTAAGATTGAATGAATGGATGAAGATTGTATTCATTTTGTAAACTATTCTTCTGAGACTGCGACACACATTGAATAAAAAACCAAAAAAGCTATGAAGGTTTTGATGTTTCAGATAAAATCAGACAAGCACACATACATATACATATGTAAATATATACATATTTGAAAAAAATAGAATAAGTACTTAATTTGTGCGTAAAGCTGATCATGTAAACCTTCACACAAACGTTCGGTTCGATTACGCCACTAATGTGTCTAGAATTTGGATGTCTAGTATTCCGTACATTTTCACTGTATTCCGTACAATAATTGGCTAGGCCATGGCCAACAAAGTGTTTCTAATTCCCAAGCGGACGATCGTTTGTAAAGATTTTACGTATCCTGTCAAAGCGAAAGAATACCTGAACACCCAGAAAGCTTTACGCAGCGACACCTAACAAGCTTCCACCAAGTTTCGATAAGAAAAGTGAACAAAATGGTACAGTGAATAAATTATTCAAGTTTTGCAGTCCCAACACCTGCGCAGGGTGAATGGGCGATATGCTTCTGTTGCCCCCAATGTCGCCGGTGTCAAGTGGCCCCTCAATCAAACATAATTTTAGTCGAAAATCCAATTACGTCTAAGGACCCCATCGAGCGGTTACTTGCACCGTGAGACCGTTTTCCGCACAAAAGAAAGGCGAATAATCAAAACAGAAAATCGGAATCTTAACCCGATAAATAAGAAACGGATTGGTTCCACCGTGAATATCAAAGCTAGGCGCTTAGAAGACCTGGATGTGACTAGGCAAAGTTTGTCCCTATACGTCCAGCGCAGGAGAGAGAGTTTAGTAGATGGAGATTGTTTGGTGAGAGGTAGACAAGTTTGCTATCGGATATGAAACTGTGTATTATAACAAGGCAGACTTTAATAGAGTCAACTTTTACGATAAAAAGTGAAACACCGTAAAACACCTGGCGCCTCCATTCGATGCTCACATGGCGACGAGAGGTCGAGAGGTATGTCCACAGTTTGAATGCATCAAAATAATTTATTTTAAGAACTCTATACAATGCGATTGTGTGGAGTGGTTGTAGATTGATGATGTTGCAAAAAGTGAAGAACTACTTGGACGGTAAGATTATAAACAACGAGGTAACTCCACCCAAAAGTTAACTACAACATAACTTGCTTCAATACAATTGCTAATTTTTATGAAATCAAATTTCGCTCCGTCACAGTCCGGTCCGTCGGAATAGTCCAAAACGGAGAGGAATGGTCCACAGCGATGTTCAATTTGTATTATAACAATTGATCTATTTCGAACCATGCGCCAGATATCGTGCCTGGTGGCAATCACTTTCGGTTGACAGTTTCACTTAATGACATCGTAGGCGCCGGACAATCTGATTGACATATTAATCTGCACCGGGTCCCGTTCATCGTGTCTGGTGATAAAATTTCTGTCAGTATGATCGACTGACATCTGTCTCCGTTGGCCGAAATACGACAGTCCCGCGCTCACAGTACGAGTCGGCCACATCTATGGGACGGAAAATTACACGAAAAACGAACGGTTCGCTCAATGGTAGTCAGTGTTTTCCCCCGCACACCGATATTTTATATCTGTTCGCCAAGTGCTTTTTCTATTCGTTTTGCATTTTTTCAATAGTTTCTAAAAATTACCCGCCAACTCCGCGGTTGAATAACTCGACTCGTAGTGACATTCTGTCATCCAAATCGCAACGAGATTTTCACCAGATTTACGACGCCTTAATTTGCTAACACAAACATAAAATGCCCCTTCAAAATGTGTGGAACGGAACACTCGGAATACGAAGAATAAAAGATAAAATTAAAGATTGAAGAAGGTAGTCGGAGGGTGAATGTTTCTTATGCCAGGCCCGCTGAGCATTTGACATTCTCGAGGGCTCGCCATAGGCCGCCCCATGTTTGGTAGACCATTTTTATTTATTTCTTTTGGCGAAAAGCGACTCTCCAGCTCCGCCTCGCGCTGATCGATCCTTTTCACCACCAGTTTTCAAGAGCACTACCCACCCAAACTCTATGAACCTGTCCCATTGGTGGTCCCGAGAGGCTTTCACCAGAAAACCAGCGGGAACAGAGTGGCACGCCACGCCGACGTTCACGGACCGTCACACGATCCAACCATGGGTGGACTCAATTGAGCTAACGTAGGGCGGAACGATTGTGCCTTCTTCCTGTGCTTGTGTTTGCATGCACACAAAAGAGTCATTCGCATTCGTCCGCGGATCCAAACACACATGCGTATGTAAATATACGTTATCGTTCTCCGTGCACTGCTAGCACTTCACCTCCTCGCTATTGTGTTTTGCAGCATTTTTACATCGCGTGAAAGCGCTTCTGCTTCCTCGAGTGCAAAAGTCAATTAGTGCCAGCAGATGCACACAGGCCACTAGTAGGACGCGGACCAAAGCACGGCGAGAGAGAGAGAGAGAGAGTGTTCGCGCTGCTCGCCAAACAAAGTTGTTCCCTTCGAACCGAAAAACCGACCGCGCACTGTTGATGATACCAGCGTAGCGGCCCAGGAAGTTGGCCGACGTATGAGGGGCTAACTTTGCCACGAATCCTTTACACACCGAAAGTGAGCTTTTTCCGTCCGCCTCCGTTCGTTTCACCGTTGGTCCGCTCGAAAGGCCGTTGAGCAAAGAAATGTTGTTTTAAGCATGCATGCAAAGTGCAACCCGCAGTAACTCAAAGCGCAGGCATGGTGTGAATAAATTTCATTTAACCCCATTAGTGTGCATGTCTCAAGGGCTGGGACCCCTGGGCTATTTTGTTCCGCGTTTAGCGGTTCTTTTTAACTAGAGTGTAAAATAATCACATGTTTTTTAAATTATCATAATGAGTTTCGCAGACAGTCGCGTGATGGAAATATTAGTTTCATACCAATTAATGTTTGTGTTAAATCTAAACAGTTAAGCAAGAGTACAAACAATGCAACATTATGCAATAAATAAATAAATAAATAAACATTACAACACGGAACACAGACAAACCGGTGCACCCCTTACTACAGAACATGGAAAGTTTAAACACTGAACCAAGTGGTTTCGGCTTGATGGTGCCGAAGAGAGCTGCTTACAAACACATTGCAAAAATATGAGAAAACATAGGAGAAAACCAGTCAGAGGCGTGCGAAAGGAGCCGTGCGCTTGTGGAAGGTGTGCTTGATAACAGAAGCAGAATTTGTGGTTGCATTTTGAGCAGAAATAGAAAATGGTAACGACAAGTGGAACCTGGGTTAATGTTGTAGTAAAATTCGCTCCAGCCATCGAGCCACACCTCGGCCAGCCGGGCATTGTTTTTGTTAACTATCTGTGAGGTGCCGCCGGGGAACGAGTAGGGAGTCGACTTCCGGAAGACGTGCCCCACGCGTGAGCAGGGGGCGATCTCCAGTGTTCCGCCACACATCCAAACCTGAGCGTTGCGGGCAATCAGTTTGAGTCATTCGCAGGAGCACGATCGTCAACCAAGCCACGTGAAATTGATCGATGCCGTCGCAGCAAATCATGTCGCCATCGCCGCGGAGGAGTGCGTCCCGATCGTGATAATTAAGGTGCCCAACAAGCGTACGTAGCAGGAGGAGCAAATGATGATGATTGTCGCATTTGATTCGTTTTTTTCGTCGAGGATCGCGCGATGTGTAGAATCCATATGTTTATTGATCCGTCACGGTTCCGATACGTTGAAATGATTCGTTCGTTAGGAAGGGGAGCCAATTATTTTGTTATAACATTTGGTTAGTTGTCGTTCGTTGCCAATCGTTGCCAATCGTTGGTGCAACAAGAAAGTTAAACATCACACACAATACGCCATCCCGTCAGCAATTGGGTTAGAAGGTGAAGCAATAGCGTACCGCAAACACACGCCAACATCGGTACCGAAGAGACGTCGACGAGCAAAAGAAGTTGAAAGAGAGAAGAAGAATTAATGTTTAAAATGGTTAATAGTTACTGGTCTACTTTGGCATTAACTAGACAGCATGTTGTGGTGAATCTGTTTGCTAGTAGATCATATGGTTGACATTCGAATGACGCAGCAAGAGGATTACGAAATCAGTGAGCCATTCCTAGTTAAGCAAAATATCAACACTACTCGGGGGCAACTGTTAGCCAAGTACATCGCTAGCTCTATTCAAGCATGTTAGTCAAATCTATCATCATCCAGACGAGTATTGTTTCCGTACGTACACGCTACACAAACGCTTTGCACGGTAACTTTGCTTTGAATATAAGTAACATTGCGTTGCCGAATGTATGTTTGAATGACATGACACAGCAGAATCATTGTAACCAGGGGTGGAACACCAGAACAACCTCGAGCCATGGGACGATGTTACCAAAGAAGCTTCGGGATGTTTTGTTACCGACGCTACGCGAGCGAACTCTTCCTTTCAGCACGTTTACACGATCTGATACTTTTGGATCAATTTGAACTTTTTCGTTTAATCCGTTAAATGTAGCTCTTTTCCAGCTTGTTTGAAGTTGCATCTTGGGCGAGCTTTAAAAAGTGGAGAACAATTCAATACACCGCTCCTACAGGGGATAGTGTGTTAGGGGAATGAACATTAGCAGCCTAAAGTAGAAAAAGGTACGATTTGTTCGGAAAGGAAATCAGTAATGTAAAGAGAAAGAGGATGTGTTAAAATGCAGGCAAAACAGAACTAGAAATAATCATCAAACCTGGGCTCATCTGATAGTAAAATTCTTTCCAATCGTCTAGCCACACTTCGGCCACGCGGGCCGCATTTTTCAGCACAATGTTTGCCACCCCACCAGGGAAGGTGTACGGAGACTTATCACGGAACACGTGGCCCACGTGCGAACAGGGCGCAATCTCTAGGATGCCACCACATTGCCATATCTGAGAGAGTAAATCGTACACATTAGTGAAGGCCACTGATTTCTTCGTCAACTGGAACACTGGATATTGCTGCTTCTGCTTCTAGTGTGTGGCTGGTCTAGAACTTGAGTGCCTCGGCCTTCGGAGGCCCGAGCATAAGAGAGCCACCCCGAAAGAACTTACCCGGAACGACATCTCCAAATTTTCGCCACCCCAAATGTCCATACCCTCGTCGTACGAGCCAATCTCGTAGAAGTAGTCCCGATCGATCGAAAACAACCCACCGGCCATGGTTGGCGTCCGGAGCGGTGCCGTGCGATCGTGATTTCTCCGTTGCATCTCACGAGCCGGCACTCGGTACCTATGGGCGAGATTGTGTCAACACATATTAATGTTAATCGGTGAATCATAATCTTCCCCTCGTGTCTTACCATCGGAAGTTTAGCTTCCAATTGAAACCGCCCCACGTCTGGTCGGACGCCGTGACGTACTCAAACGTGTCGTCCGATATCACATCGATGATGGGACACACGACGGTTTTGCGATCCAGCACGATACGTGCCAACAGTGGCTCCAGCCAACCCTCGGTGCACTCGCAGTGCGCATCCAGGAATGTAATTACTTGACCCTGTTTGTTTGAAAGAAAAACAGAAAACCAGAACGGTCAAAACAACTTTGTTTACTGCATGCATGGCGAGCTGCTTTCGAGCTGGACAGGGCCCTTACCTTGACATGTTTGGCACCGAGTAACCGGGCCCGAATCAAACCGGACCGCTTGCCAGTGCGCAGAACGAACGTCGACACGGGCAGCGTTTTGACGTAGGCTTCGAGCTGGCGGCCCAAATGTTCCCGCTCGCTCGCGTCGTCCACCAGGATAATCTCCTTCAGCAGCGGCCGCGGTGATCGATTTATCACACTCCATATCGTACGCAGCAGCGTGCTCCACGCCTCATTGTGGAACACGATAACTATCGAGGTAGTCGGCATTTTCGCCGAGTAGTGTTTCTTTTTACAGCTAAAACGAAACGAAACAAAACGCGATTTTATTTTTTTATTATAAAATTCTGGTCAGCTTTTGTTAATTACGCTCAAACAGTTTTAAAAGTTCTTGATGGACGATTGCCTTCTAGTCCCACCAAACATACAATGATACCTTGCTTGTATCCAATCTAGGCTTTGAAGTAATTTATCGAGGGTCATTTCATAACCTCTTACGTTGAAAATTCTCAATATTGAGTTTATTTCTCATCGGCCATTAATTCAACAATAATTCGGTTTCGTCCCATTTCTGCGTCGTTGCGCATCGATGGTCAGTTTCACTAACTCGGTGAATAAAATTTCTGTGTGCCAGTTCATGTGGCACCCAATTTTAATAAACACATCTCTGTTTACATCTGTGTTCATCAAATTAGTGTTGTCTATGTAAAAGTCGTCCATTTTATTGTTAGCCAATGTTTCATTATCTTGCTCAAGACATAAAAAATCAAACACACAAAATTGTGCAAGCTAATCGTGGACATTATTAGTACATTATAGCCATGATAACATTGTATTTAATCATCTTAGTTTTAAGAAGCACTTGAACTAGAAAAGCTTAAATCAAACCAAAACGAGTATAAAGAACTTAATTACATCCGCAAAGATCTATTCATTAAATTTCAATCCTAAAATAAATCCAACCACTTTATCTATTGTTCATTGGAGCTACCCGGCGAAAGATGAACGTCGAACCAACGCAACGAGTATGTGTAAAGCCATCGGACAGGGTTAACATTTCGTCGCCAAATCAACCTGCTCTACTCGACGACAGTCCTCTTGCGTTAGTGTGGAGTTAGTTCAGTTCAAAGGATCTCTACCGTTCCACTATCGTCAGGGTATCAGGCACGGTCAACAACGGACCAGGCATCCACGCGGCGACATAGATAAACGTGACGCACTCCACTCTATGTTGGGCCAAATTTGGTCACGAAGCCAGAAAGACGATAGGGTTCATGAATCTTTCGGTTACTCTTCAGCCCGAACCTCGGAAGCCTCCCGAGAGAATAATCGTTGCATGTGACAACATTTTGCCAAACGGGCCAGAATGGGTAGAAATTAAACTCGGGTTCCGGGCAACATTAGCCGCAGGCTCACAGCGTCATGTTATACCCTTGAAAGGCATATTAGTCACCGGGGAGCAGAAGCATCGTGTCCTCTGCTCACGCACAAATCTGGCTCTTCTTCTGCACCGTCACTGTTTCGGCTGCGGCAGTCAACTTTGGGCGCACAACTTTGGCTGACTCGGAGCAGTAGCAAGAGCAGAAACAAAACACATCACCACGATATGCGAACGAGAACCTTTTAAAATTTAAACGAAGAAGTTGGATTGGAACCTATTTCCGAGCAAGCAGCATGGGAAATACTTCTCGTATGGCCCACAGCCGTACTATCTAGTATCCAGCAAGGCAAAGGTGTCTTTCTAAATGAACTCGCTCGCTCTATGAATAAAAGATAGGATTTGAAATGGAAAAATGTTGCACCTAGTTTACAGCGGTTAGTTTTGTGTAGACTAGTTTGTTTTCCAAATTGAACCGCAAGTGAAAATGTACTACCAAAAGCAGCAAACTTGGTTGAAGAACTCACTTGGTGATACAACTCATTGTTGTTTGCGCAATTGCGTTCATTTTATAGGGGATTTTTCGCGTTTCAAGAAGTAAAAGAAAATTGCTATTCAAATGTCGAAATCGATGCCGTCTACCGCAAAGTGGATAAAATGTTCCTCCTGTTATTAAATAGCCTCGGTGTATTGGTTGAAATAAACGAAATTTTATGCTCTCGTCAGAGACGGCAGCACATGACGCTATCATGCGGATTCGTGACACATATTATTTATTTTGTATCGCAAGAAATCGCCACATGCACCAATGGTGGATGATAGGCTGGTATCGTTTTCGGGAAGTGAAACTTTCTTTGTAGAAAAGTACAGGATATTTGGATTTATCCATGCGAATTTTGAATGGAAAGCTTATTCGCAACATAGAAAGGTGACCAAATAGGTCGGACGTGAACAACATATTTTAGCTATTTAAGTGCTTTTTAGCATAAATTCAACATTATCAAAATTTACCACTGCCACAAGCAATCGCACATTCGTTCTAAATAATTAAGCTATGAAATTATTTCGAAACACTCTGTGGGGTAGAATGTAAACAGAGTAAATGCAGACAGTAGATGGGAGGTCCGTAGAAAACTTGGCCATTCAATCGATTAATAGTAATCAATAAGTCTCTACTTTCAAAGACACCGAAGCAGCTGGGATGCCGTTCCGCGACGCTCTCCGCGGTGTTCACGATGTGTTATTTGGCAAGCAAGCTAACGACGTTTACAGCACAGACTAGTCACGATAAATCCTGCAAGATTGATGACGAAACCCCACAATTGAACCATTCAATGGTGCAAGAACTCAATTTGCAGGACGGAAGCAGCGGATTGGGTTAAAAACAGTGCGAACGAAAGCATTCCGTGTTCGGGCACCATTTGCGTGCTTAAAGCCATTTCGGAGACACATCGGAGAACAACGGCCACATTAAAGCACAGCAGCGGGCCCCGGCGAAAAGGAATCCGTACCGGTCCTGCTCGAGCCGGTGTGGGCCTCCCCCCCCACGGGATGAGGAACGAGTCCTGAAGGAAGGTTGGTGATACTTACTCGTGGTGCCGCACGTCGGTGAGCGATCGGTTCAGCCAGATCATGTCACTGGCGAGCAGGTTGAATTGATTCTCTTTGAACTTTTCCTTCATCAGCTCCTGCTGGCTGGACGGAATTTTCACCGGTTTACCTGCGGCCAGAGAAGTGCGAAGCGAAGAAAGAAATTAGTACCGGAAAGCAGAAAAGGTAGCAGAAAATATGAAAAGATGAAAAACAAGCACAGGAACTCGGCGAGATAGGCGATGAGAGAGAAAAAAACCGTGATTTAAATTAAGATAATGTTTTATAGCCTCCAAGCGCCGTGCTCCGTGGGGAGCACGGCGTCTTGTACAATGGCTTTTGAACCCTCCTTTGCTTCGTGCGCTACGGAAATAATCAGACAAGGATCTGCAGGAAGCAGGAAGGAGGAAGCGTGATTAATGGTATTTCGCTCCGATCGAGTACCGTGCCACGCGTGCGAGTGCTCTCGGGACGAGATTAATTCCTCCAGTCTGCCGTGGCGCTGTGATCGTGACGCACCGACGACTGCACCGGTTGAAGCTGGAAGCTACATTTTTGAGGTAAATGTTGATTTTAGCCCCCGGGCCAACCACAACCGATCCTGTACGTAGCAGCGCCGGTTCAAAGCGGCGCATTTTGATTTTACGCTCCATTCGCGTACGACGGGAAAGACATTAAAGGATGTCCCGCGCTAAAGGATGCCCCAGTTGTGCCACTGGTTGCGGCTGCTTTGTCAGGTTTCCCGGGGCCATGAATCGCTGTCCCGCAAGAATTCGTGACAGAAGAGAGCGCGCTTTCGGGCACATAGCGCCGAACAAACACTCTCTCTCTCCGTGCACTGTGCTCTTTTCGCAGGCCCGCAGCCCAAGTGCCCAAAGGCCCCGCAGGCGGTAGAGCGATAAATTATGCTTTTAATCAATCTATCCCACTTCTCGCGAAAACACCCTCAACACGACGCATCCGGGTTGCCCGGGATGTGGTGCAAAACTCATTCGCCACACCAACCTAATGCCCCCCCCCCACACCAGGAAGGGGCCAGAGCCCGGAGCCACAACGAACCAACGGCCGGGTTTCGAACCATCGTCAGGTGTCACATTCCATTACACAATTTCTTCACTTATCGTAACAACATTCGCCGCAGGTGGAAAAGGTAATTTTATTTAAGAGGACTTTTGTCCCTCGGAGGAGCACCATGGAGCGACAGCGACAAGACGCTGCCCCCGGAGGGGTTTGCCCACATTTGGGGGCGGCGGCGTAGGGCTTTTCGATTCGATGCGAAAGGTGTTAAAATTCATTACCCTTGCAAATCCACTCCGGGCGGTCGAATGATTCCCGGCCGAGACTCTAAAGCGTGTGTAGGTCGGTAATCCCGCTCCAATTTGCCCCAGAGCACTCCGGCAGCTCCAGAATGTGTGTGTGTGTGTGTTCCACGAACAACCTGATGCATGAATCTCCACCGCCGGCACAGGTTGGGCTCTAAACTTTGCTCATAAAATTATGATCACTTTATCACTTCACGTACGCGCGCAAGAGACAAGTTATTTGGGGGCGCTTAACACAACGCAACGCCGGAGCGCAGGGTAGAGAGCATTCCCGTGTTTCTTGCCACGGAAGGGGCCCGAGTTAACCCGAGAGCGGTTGTAATAAATTAGCCACCCAGGCGGAGATGAAGACAATAATCTTTTTCCTTACTTTATGTGCCCTCATATTGGGAATTGTGGAACTTCAACATCTTCATTAACATCGCCGATTTTCAAGCACGCGCACTTCAGCTTTAGAGCCTCCGTATCCGTAGGTAATCTGAGCGGGGCAATCTACAACCAAACCAGGATTAGGTTGCAGTAAGTTATTGAGTGGTTCTCTCGCTCTCTGTCGGTTGGGCGAAATGTATTCGATTGTTCGCCGAAAGCGTAATGACCAACGGAATTGATTTCCACCAATTTCCACCAAAAAACTCTATCGTACGTAACACCACAGCAAGGACTTCGTCTGGTGTACTTCTCTCTCTCCATCCGTTTCCGTTAAAATGTCGATAAATTGGCCAGTTTTCAATTTCAATTTCACCAGGCGGAGCTGGAAAAACATTTTTCACTGTCGATCCGGACACCCGAAGCTCACTCGTCGATTGGCACTCTGTAGCGCTTCTGCGCCGCGTATCGATATACTGTGGCGTCGGCGACGCGACCAGGGTCTTACGGGAAAATTAGCCGGACATTATCCCGAGGTTCGAGCCGCGACGGAACGCGCGTCTTGTTGTGTGGTCGGTCGATGGCTTGTTTTCCGTTGGCCGACATCAACACCAGGGCAACAGGCTGAGGTTGGACCCCAAGTCCACAGAGAGATCGACAGAGAAAGAGAGCGAGAAAGGGACGCACCATATGCGAGGAAAGGATGACGAAATTAATGGGAAAACTTTTCTCCACCGTTGCACCCCGACGTGCGCCGGGGCGAGTTTCCGCGGCCCTTTCCCAAAAAGGAAAAATTGAACCACAACGACATCGACGAGACGTTGGTAGGAAGGTGCGAAGCACCAGCACCAGCGGCTCTGATTGGCGGCTTACTGACTGACGCTGGAATAGTTTTGTGGCGTATCGGAAAACTTGTCTCAGAGACATGTCTTCAACACGTCACGAGGGAGCGCAGTTTTCACTCGTTTATTGATGTCGGCCATCGGAGGCTCACAAAGAGAGCGAACTCTTCACTAATTCTTCCACTGTTTGATATCCGTCCAATCGTTGAAAGCTTCGATTGTACACGCAAAACTCGGAGTGCAACAAAATTCACTATAAATCGGACGTAGACCAATGCTTAAATGGAAATGCATTGGTTTTTTAGGGTGATCAATCAAGTGTTGGGATTTTAAACTACCAATTACTTGACTTTTAAAACGTCAAACTTCATTCTGGAAATTGTAAACATTTACAGGTCTAAAACTTAAGAATCGTGTTTTTGAAAAGATGGCTCTACCTGTTAATTTGGACTTCCCAGTTTTGCTGTTTTGGCCTCATTACCTTGTTTTGACATCAGGTAAATGATTTTAGATCGAAAAAAAAATTAGTTTGAAACCGACCTTTGAAAGCGTTAGACGATTAACTTAAGTACCTCTTGAATAAAACTGTTTCGGAATCGCACCAAATGCTTGTTAGGACTTGTTTTTGAAAGATCGCAATGCTTTAAGTGGTTTAAAAAAATTCAAAATGGCGATTTTGACTTTACAAAAAAAAGCGTCCAAGGACTCCAAAAAACGGACTTTCTGATGGGACAGAAAGGTGTGGTGTTTCACAAGCTCCTTAAACCTGATGCAAACGTTAATTCAGATCGCTACTGACAACAAATGATCAATTTGAACCATGCATTGATCGAAAACGACCAAAAAGCCGTTCCTGTTTTCTGAAATGGAGGCGCCTGGTTGCCGGTGGCATCAGGGACCAGGCGCCCCAAAAAGCAAAACTGTTTCAGGATACTATCAAATCACTTGGATGGGAGCTGTTATCCCTCTCCGCGATATTCAGCAGACTTGGTTCTCTCCGAATGTCATTCTTTTTCGTCGATGGGACACGTATTGGCTGAGCAGCCCTTCGTTTTTCTACGAGGAAGTCGAAATGGGATGACTAATTAGATTACTTAACAAGACGAAGAATCCTTTCGGCGTGGAATCTACGATTTAGCAGAGAAATAGGAGAAATGCGATGGCACACACTTTGAATAAAACTGAATTTTTCATTTAAAAGTTACAAGCATTTGATTTCTTTGAAGAAACACGACTCTCAAGTAGACCTATAAAAAAGGTTAACTGCAAAGGCTTATTAACTAGGCTAAAAAGGCTTATTTCCAAAGTGGTGAGTATGCAACTCAAACGAAATTCGAAAAACTATTTAATTTAAGCTCTAAGCAGAATTGTGGTATGTGGGGCTCGGAAAACTCTCATGTCGTGCAAGAGAAGCCAATGCACCCACAACGGTTTGGTGCGGGTTTTGGATCTAAGACGAAATTGAAGCTGAAAACTTGGACGACATTCATCTCCGGATTCCAAACACTATATGGATCACCCTATAGTAGTCCAAACAATTCTAGCTCTCTCTGTCTCTCTCTGTTACTCTGTCTGTTTCTCCTGCTTGAGGACAGCAGTATTGACTAGCGTTTCGGGTGTAGGACCCTTTCTCGCTAGGACGAAAAAAAACTTGAGAAATCACCGAGACAGTCGCCAACCCGATTGGCACCAAAACTTGCACACCAGGATTCGGTCTGGTGGGATTTCAGAAAGTTAGCGAAACGCTCGTTCCGAAAGCAGGTTCCTGGGTCCTTGGGGAAACGCGGTTCGAACGCTTCGACAGCATAATCCGCCATCCGCACATCCGAGTGACTTACCCATTTCGCCGGGACGACCGTAATTTTCGCCGACCGTCGGCGCCGGACGCCACTTTTTCAGCTCCTGCGGCCGGTACGTGCGAGGCATTGCGCTGTCCAGCGCGCCATCGCCCAGGTTGTTCGAGTTGGTGTCGATCTCCTCGGGGCCAACGATCGGATCGTCGTCTTCTGGGGCCACCGCGCGCCGCTGATGTTGCTGTTGTTCTGCCCGAGGGATCTGCCGAGAACAAAAAAACAAAAAAGCGAACATAAAATTAAGCAAACTTTCGGTTAGCAAAAAGAAAGCACAACCATAGACCAACGAGGGAGAGCAACGCGGGAAAGCACGTCCGATGGCGCCATTGTGGCACCGATATGGGGGGAGCGAGCGACCACCTCATGACAGGGTCGTCGCTGGGTAAGCTGCACTTAATTACATTGTCGCACTGGGAATAATTAGACCATTGGCACCGGTGGCCGGTGGCAGAAATATTGTTTTCCACCACAATGCGACACATTAAGCGAAATGAGTTGGTGTGGCTCAGTTAATGCGCTCGGAAACTTGCCATTGCCATTGTGGGCCGTTCCCTTTCGTGCATTCGTCCCACCGGCAACACGAGTACGAGAAACTGTGGCGGGTTTCCTTCCGGCAAAAGAACTGAAGCTGTTCTTCCAAAAGACGTTAAAGCTAATGACGGCCACCTGGTGCCACCGCTCGGTTGGCTGGCGCACTTGCCGAAGCGGTCCTTCGGATGCACTGGTGCCCAGTGGTTCTGGCACAAACCCTCGCGGGGGGCGTCTGCAGAGATGCGAAAACATACCCTGCTATCAGCAGCATTATAATCGCCGTCGCAACCGATGCCGGGGGATGGCATCGGGTTTTGTGTTGGTTCGGAGCATGCCGCAGTGTTGATTGGGTGAAAGGTATTTAACAATAATTATCGGGATGTGCTGCGGCTGTGAATGTATTCCTTAACGCTTACGAACGATACTTCATATTGGCAGCGAAACATTGTTTAATAGAAGCCATTATCTCAACCGTCGGATCTATCTAAGATCCGAGATCGGCAGAAGGCAAAGCGCTTTAGGTAAAAAATAAATAAATCAGATGTTGTCGCTCAGAAATGCATGATCCTTCTGTCCACGAGTTGCGAGCGCCGACATCGTCGACAACGTCTTCCACAGCTCGCAACTGCAACTCAACTCGATTCGAGCCGGCTCGGTTAAACAACGTTCAACTTTCGTTCGCGGTTGCGGATTATATATTTACGAGCAACAAAGGGCACATGCATCACACATCGTACCACAAAAGTCACTCCTAATTCCTCACACGAGAAGCGTGTGTTTCAGCGCAAAGTTTCGGCGGCGCACAAACAAATTTCCACCCGAACATCGCACATTTGGAAGCCGCTTTGAACTTTAGCAACCAAACTCTGAACTAAACGGCTCCACCTAAAGGAACACCACCGAGGGCCTATAAAAATCTCAATGGGTAATAAATGCATCGTGGTGTACCAGAACCCCCCCCTGGGGGTCCTGTGGGTCGGGTGGAAATGTGTTTATGTGTCTCTCCTACGGTGCACTAGCTCTTACGGGTCCTAGCTAGAGAGAAAGTTTGCCAATTTTATGGTTGTTTTTCGCTCATTTTGTGCTTGTTCTGTTCGGTTCCGACCACAATTGTGGCGCGTTGCCGAGTGAGTGACTACATGCATCCTCCAGGGGGGTGGTCCCGAACCCGTTGCTTGTGATAAGTTCCGTCCCCCTCAAGACGACGCCCAGAAGTAGTCTATGCCAGCGGCAGGAAACCGGTGCCGGACGCAAATAAATAAATTATTTATTATAGAAGCTTCTCGTCTGGATTAGCAAGAAACATTTTTCAATCACAGCGCCATCTGCACGGTGGTGGAACTTGAGTCTTGACAGTGTCCTTGGAAAACTCCATTATTCCATTATCTGCTTCGGGCAGTGCAATCGGAGTGCCAAGTGAAAGGTTTAAGGATTTTCACTTAAGGTATAGGATCACCTGCGACTGCCACTCCTCACGAGTAGCAACACAAAGTTGACGGAGTGACCGAAGAAGCCGAGCCACGAAAGTTACGTTATTCGAAAAATACTTCACATCCTTTCGGCGCCAGAGATCGATTCTTTTGTCCCTAAGAGCGCACTCTAAAAGTGTACAGAACGGAGCGCCTGTACCCCAAGATCGTGATCCTCAGTATGCCGGTGTATTTCCAGGAAGCGAGTGAGACCTTGCAAGTTCGGGGGCTGGAATGCAAAAACTGCACGAACGAAGGTACGAAAAGTTTGCCGCTTAAGTCCCGGCCCCGGCCCCGGCCAAAAGGATGCTGTTTTCGGTGTGGAGAAGGCATTAAAGAAAACAAAGACTTGGTGCTTGGGACAGCGGTAAGGCTAGCAGGAAGTGGTGCCGATAGAGAAGTTTAATTTTTGTATCGTTTGCACCGGTGCGATAGTTGCGGTTGCAAGGTAAGAAGAACTCGCCAGAACTTGGCGCAACTTGCTTCTTCCTGTGTGCTGGGCGTGCTGGAAAAGATTTACGGAAAGCGGCACATACACATGACCGCCGTTGGAAAGCGGAGCGAAAGATTTGTGTACCGATTTTCTTGGTCTGTGGAATGGAAATTTAATTTGGCCTCCTCCAGGCATCCATCTACCGCCTCTCGGCGACTCGCCTAAGGTAAGGGGTATTGCAGTGTTCTTTGGGGCAAGCAAAGACACACATACACGTGAAACACGGAGCGAATGCAACAAAGGCTTTGGCCGCAAACATTGTCACGATATCTCCTCTCTCACATGCATTTGGAGAGCCCCGAAAACTTAGCATTTTGCCGTGACTGCAACAGCGGAACGTAATCCGGTAAAGGAGACGAGAAAGGAATAGGTCTTGGGTCCGATTTTGAGTGTCCCTACGGTGCATAAATCAATGAGCACCACAGTATAGCGCCATTTCGTTGAATCGGATCACGAAAGTGCACTGCACAAGGCGGCGAGAGGACGGCGAATGAACAGAAATTCAATTGTATCAGGAATCGCATCAATTTCGTTCTTTGGCACACAGAAAACGGCGGAGGAACGACACTTTTTTTCCCCTATCATAGCGACGGTGACGATGGCACGCAGACGAAACGTGTCACATCGTCCCTCGTCGGTGCCGGCGTGTTGGTATGTACATATAAAAGGATGGAATCGTTATCCTTCCCCGAGGTGGCAGCTTCGCCCGTCGCGGGAGCGACTAGTAGCGAAAAGTAATTTTATAAAATAAAATAAATTTCATTCCTGCGGGATAGGAGGAGCTCCGTCGTGACAGGGTAACAGCGTCCTGGGACCATCATCGACAGGTGTTTTCAGGATAATTCAGGGTGTAAGGTGTGACCGGAAAATATCATGGCGAGTGAACTGTTGTTCGGAATGTTTGATCAGGAATGCCACGTAATATTTATGGTATTACACTTAATGAAATCAATATTAACATTTTCCACATATCCCAAAGTTCAAACAAAAATTTGGAAACAGTTCGTGCAAAGCCTTGCTACGGTATTCAAAAGTATCGGAACGGAATACCTAATTTATTTGATTCAATTCTGGAGCAGTTAACCCCACCGACGATTGATCAAAATCATTTAACCCGGATTTGATAATTTATCCATAAAACGCGCCAATGCTCCATCATGTAAAACGGAACGAGTATTCAATGGCGGCCCGGCAGCAAGTCATAAGCAAAATCTAATCCAACCTTTCCGTTCCAATCACACGAGAATTCGGTGCACGCCGGATTATGTAGATTTCACTTTTACGAATTCAATCCTCATTATATTGCCGCAACCGAACACCAGGCTCGTTATGGGCCATTTGTGCAATCGCATTTTGGGCCGCCTTTAATTATGTCCTTGCATTGTTTACGCTCACCACTACCGATGGCATTTGAGGCGATGCGATTTGCGCCTGACAAGCGTGTACGGAATTAAAGCGCGCGATGATCAATGCAGCCAGGGCCAGGTTCCCACACTAGAAAGTGGGACAGGCATGCGCGACAGGGTGTGTGGTTGAAAGCGGCATGAAACAAATTAAATTTCCAAAATCACCAAAACGCCAATTTTGAATAGGCGCGAAAGCCAGTACTCTCCGGAGGGTTTCGGAGGGGCTTGTGGCTTGTGTCCACATTAATTGAAGGTATTTGATTTAATTTTTGAACAACACCCAATACCCTAACGATGGACAGGTCCGACGGAGCAGCAGAGGCGTCGACCAGGGGCAGAAAGGGGTGGCCAAATAAGACCAATTGCATACAAACCGGAAGCAATAATCCATCCTTTCAACTAGCCACAATAAAGGCCTCATTCCGGGGAGAGTGAAGCCCTAATTAACATATTTCAGATGCAGTCAGCAAACAGTACACCACAGTCCGTACAGCGACGGAGCATTAGCTGCAACTGGGCCCTTGATGGGAAAAAGCATCGAAAAACATTGCATTGTTGTTTAAAATACATTTTCCAACTAACATGGCTTTGATAGTAACTATAATTTTAACTCAAAAAAAAGGTGGCCAACCGACGCACATAAAATTGTTTCTCAAGCAAAAGCTTGCAAAAAGATGGAAGCGATGCTCGAGCACAGCAATAAAGTTAGTTAGTTTTCTAAATAGATATAAAGTAACACTTACGCCAATTCGATGATCTGGAGAATACCAAAGTAAAATACTGTGGCAACAACCCTGCTCCCTCTGTTTTGATGAAAATTAATTCCGAAGTCCTCTTCGGTTGTTTCCTGTCAACCGGCGGAACGTGGCAGTGGCAGATTGAATAAATCCAATTGTCGAAGGTCTCGGCATGATTGAAACCTACGACGGCCAATAATGCTCGGCATCATGGAGGAACATTCATTTTCTACGCAATGCTCGTGCAGCAGCCTTCCACAGCATTCCAAACGACCAGAGGCGCTGTGCGGGATTTTACTCGCTTCGCTCGAGCCAAGAGTTTGATGCAGGCGGAACGATCCTGCCAGAGGGACTTACGATTTATCCACTTTCATCCCCTGTTAAACTTAATTAAGATGCACTGTCGGATAATGCTCCTCAGATGCTCGGCACGCTTGAAGTTGGATAGCAGAACAATCGCAGCGAAACCCAATTGGTCGGCAAATCTTCATTAATTAGTTTATACAGTGCTCTCGGAAGTGTCACCAATATGCATCGACAGTGCACTTTGCAGTTTACTCGGTGCTCTCGTCTGTTATCCGTTTTACATCGGGATCCGCAGCACTAGACAATAAGAAAGGAAGGGGCACATCCGGACGAATTTCTTCTCATGTCCCCCTGTCTTTGTTTGGTTTCGATACGTCTCTTTTCATTTGATGCATCCGCTTTTGATGTGATGACGATAATGTGTGCTCGATGCTTGGTTCGCACGATTCATTACACTTAGTACTAAATAATCACTATGATTGAGTCACATTGTTTTAGTAATTAATAATTATAAAACATTACAAATGTTCCAATATCTAAAAACGAAAATATTAAGCATGATTTTTGTTAAGTTTATTAATAATGGTTAAACATCTTTGATCCTGAGTTTACAAAATCACAAACATCAAACTAGCCAAATAAAGCTTCCAATTGCAATGACCCGTCGAATGACTGCAACAACCATTCTATACTCTGCCCCCATTGGAATGCACAACTGCATTTCTCAAAGTTCCATAATGATTGCACCCGTGACCGCAAACAATAGTGCAGTTTTATGGAGCATTTAACTCAGACAAAGGATAGCGATACCGACATCGGGGTGGCCTATTTGTCATCACCGCAAAGCGGAGATGCCGATATTCCGGCCACGAACGTTGGGCTGGCTGGCTGGTCTGTTGACCCACACCCACTTCGCTAATGCTAAAGTGCATTGTGCAACAGATAGTATCCATCTCTTGCTCTGAAACACATCTTCGCATAATTTACGCTGCGTGACACAACATTGATAGACGAAAAACGGCAAGTGAAACAAAAACGACCGCAGATATTCGACAAATATGCACACGTACCGGACACATCTATCGCGTATTTTTGTGCATCCTGGACTGTGCACTAAATTCCGCTTTGGATGCGCCAAAAAGCATTCTCCAACCTTGTCACTAGGCAGCAATTGCAATTGATCAGGAAAAACAATCCTGCGACTCCGGCCGAGCAGAATCGTTTTTTTCGGTTGACTTTCAGTTCATCCGAAAAATATAATGTATTCCGCAGTGGGCGAAATGAACCGTTTTTTTTTGGGTTTTATTAAATCTCGTTGGATGCTCGCTGCCGCAGTCGTCACGCAAGAAAATGTTATTGATCCGCTCGGTTCTACCAGCGGATGGCCTCTACGGTGTGCCGTTACTGAATCGCTCACCGGATGAACGTTTTCTGTACATTTTTCAATTAATTAGCCATGGCTTATTTGCTATCCGTCCGGTTTTTAATTCCACCTAGCTTTTTATCCCATTTCTGGATTACGCTTTTTCATTAATTTATCCTTGCTGCCGAGCGGAAGCTTCTGTCGAAAGTGAAGCTCACTGTCGGTGAACCGTGTGGAACTCCCAAACAGCTCGGGCTCGGGCTCCTCAGCGCACATCCATTTCGAGAAATAATCCAATTTGCAATTTGGTACACTGCAGGGATTATAATGTCAGTTATTGATTGATTTTTACGAACCAAAAAGCCGAATAATTTGGCTGTTGTCGTTTCATAAAGAATCCCCTCCACGAAAACTTTTCACAAATGAACAAATAATTTTTAATAATCAGACCCTGTTTATAAATATGGAAAAGGAAAGTGAAACTGAAACTGAAAACAGTGTACGATCCCCGGCTACATAAGAACTCTCGGTGGAGGAATATATTCCCACAAAACTTGGTCTATTATTACCCAGACGAGTGCTATCCGTAGCAAAAAGGGCAAAACGCAAAACCAAACATAAACAACGGTCCTTTTATCACTCATTAGGGAGTTATCCTTTTCACAGTGTGAGCGGCTTTTTCTTTGTTTCACGGGGTAAGACGGGGCCGATTCACTTTCGGAACTGATAAAACCCAACCAAGTGGTGAAAAAAAGGCAGCAGCCGAAGGACAAATCATCGGGGAAAATGAAAAATTTGCATCGATGATATGGTACGATATATTGATACGATGCTATATTTTCTTGAAGAATTATCGCTTCTTTCCATTTATTTAATTTCTGCCCAAAATCCGGTAGCAATCTTTTGCCTAAAAGCTTGTAAACTATTTGAATTCGATATTTAGATTGTACACGACAATGGGCCAAAATTTAAAACAAACGAATTCAACGAACTTTTAATCAGTAATTTGTAGTTCGTAATTTCGGCCAACGGTTAGACCGCGCTTGGGTTGGTGCAGGGCTTCAAAGTTGGGCACTTCCAAGAGCCAAATCGATTTGGCACCGAAGCAAAGTGGCTGGAAAATCATCCAAAATCATTCCACTGCTTGGTGGACTGCACGATGTGCCATTACTTGGCATGTTTCTTTCTCCGCATTTTCTCACATCGTTCTGCAGCAAGATGCAGCATACCGGTGGAAAATCACAACCTCCTCCATTCAGCTGCGAAACCAATTCTCGGGAGCCGTGGGAAGTGCAAAACAAGCCTCATCCGCCACCGCACACCGGAGCGTGAGCGCAACATAATGATCGTGCAAATCGTTTGCGCTCTGCGCGTCTGTGGCCTCAACAGACAGATATAGCGCTGTTTTATGCTGCCGAGCCAAGTGTCCCGTCCCTTTGCACTCAGTGCCCACCGTTAGTTTTCTGGGTTACATTCAACATCCCCCCCACCCGCAAAGGTTCGTGACAAGCACGCCCGAACTACCCACGGCGACGGCCAAGGTTATGCACTTTGATGTTGCTCCAGTTTCCAGCGCCCGAGATGGCCGTTATTTAACCCAGTATAGAGCGAGGTGGGCCTACTGAGCGTGTGTACTCAACATCTTCTCGGGGTCCGGAGAGCTTTGTTTCGCCTTGCATAAAAATGCAACCATGTTGCCCGGCGCTTCGTATTTCATTCGAGTCTTGTCTCTGCAAACATCCGGAAGTTGCGTCCGGCGGCTTGGGGCTCAGCCGGAAAACCGATGCGCGCCGTAATCGTAAAGGATGTGAACATTTGCTTTTACGATTGGCCGTATCGCGCACTACGAAGGACCTTCCATAAAACCTCGCTTGCTTTATAATGTTATGTTGCATCCTTTGTTTGCACTCGCTGCCGGAACACGACAGTATAAAAACGTAGCTATAATAAATAATTTAAATAAAATTTTATTCATTTTTTTAGTGCCTCTTCGAATGGCGAAGTCGTGCCCCGGCAGGATCGGTTTATATTGCACGGATTGCTGGAAACGGGTTCCGTCGTCCACGTGGCGCGCTAATGGATGGGAACGTCCGTTTGGCAATGGCTAGTCAGTGGCTAAATTGAATCTTTCGGATCACCAACACCTAGCAGTGTAGCTAATCTACACGCTATTCGAGTGGAAACGGTAGAATAAGACAATAATACTTAACAGCACTTGAGCTAGTATGGCTGGTTTGGTTAAAAATGACATTTATTCCGTAGAGCACCAGGAGCATAGTTTCAAAGTAACAAAGATTTTTGAAATATTCAAATATAAAAAGTCATCACCATTCCTCTCAGCGTTTCGCTTACGTTTTAATTAATGACCTCATATAAAAAAGCAAGCACAAAGCATTAGGACGTGCGTCACGAAGGCACCTTACCGGGACTCGAGACTGGGATGGGACAGTTTCACACTAACACAAACGTGACCGAGCCAAAGTGACTTATCTCACGGGAAGGTCCTGCTGCCTTCTTTAATTTTAATGGCCACATTGAGAGGAAACCTTGCCATTGATGCGACCCGAGAGGGTTTTGTATCCAACTTTAATTACTTCCGTCGTGATGTGCACCACCGACCGTAGGACATTATCAATATTTAATGTGCTTGCACTTACACATTGAGCAAACACGGAGCTTAAAAGTTGAGGAAGCGTGGTAAAGCAAATTTCATTATTCAACAGTTTGCGACACACGTTTGGAGCTTCTTGGGCAAGATGTTTTATCTGAACGTTTCGTGGGTTGTTTTGACCAATCCTTCATTAACCTGCATCCATCCTATTAATCCACCCGTAATTATACGATGATAAATGGTTGCCAGGTTATTCACGACAAATCTCAAACCGTACGCCAGACTCATTTATCACTTTGATGGCCTGCGATTAAACCTACGCCAAATGTATCGTTATGAAAGCACCTGGATCCTGGCGATGGGTTTCCCAAACGAACAGTCTCTGAGGATAATGGACACAACCTGTCAGTGTGGCTGAAAATAGTTTGTCATGCTAGTTCCGCCGTCAAGCTCCGACCAAATTAGCTAAAGGCGAATAGAATCTCGTTGCAAAAGCAACCACAAATCACAAATAAGCAACAAAGTGGTCGTGCCTATTTATGCAAGATACTTTTTTCTGTGTTGACAATTACTTGACCACTTTTCAAGCACCTCATCTGTTTATGCTGCGACCCAAAAGTAGCTCCAAACTAAAAAAAAAAGGACCAAAACCAAATGTACCAAAGGTGAACGCTGTGAATTGGCTCACCGTAGGACACGGAAGGGCAAAAATGAGCTCAAGGATCGCACGGTTTTTTTCCCCTCTCAACTCTAAAGCCATCCTTAACCGCACAGTGCCAAGGGGGTCGCTTCATCCCGAAATGGAATTTGTACTCGCTCTATGAGTAATGTGCAGCCATTTTCTGGTTCTTCGCACCGACACCGACCACCGACACCGCCAACCCGACACTCACAACCCGATGATAGAAGATCTAAATGGAACGTGCAGCAGAAAACGGGAGAAGTTTGCTCAACAGAACTGCCGGGTCACCTACGGGTAAGGATTCTTCAGGTTTCTTTTTTTTCTCGGCGAAGCAAAATCGAGTTTTTTGCAACAGCGAGAAGGGCAAACGAGACGGCACAGAAAATGTAACAACACAGCACAGAATAAACGGACGGCAAGAGTAAGAACCTTGTCAAAGGACGAAATGGCACACGAAATGGTGGCCTAGAACTCGAGAGGGCGCGAATCGTACAGAACCCATTAGAAAAAGATTTTCGCGAAATTGATTTCATTCAACGGCGTCCGGGAAAAGAACGTTTTGCGCCACGTTGTGCGAAAATGCCTCTCTCAATTGATGTCTGGTTGGTGAATGACTGCCCTCCAAACTTTCCCCGAGAAACTGTCGGCTGGCGCTGTTTTTTTTTTTGACAAAATAGAATTGAATTGAATTTTGGAAAAAAGGCGTCTGGCAGCTTACGTCAGGGTCGACACGCGTTGGCTGGTAACGCTTGCGCATAAGCTGCACACATTTTAAAGCAACGGCTGAGCCTTCTGGTACGCTCCGTTCGCAGAATCACGGCTGATTGATTGGCAGTCCGGCCACATTGACATGGGCCATGAAAAGGACACATGAAAAATGAACAGAGATTCGCGGCGGCTGCATTGAGCCAATTTTGTTTTCAGACTGTCTTCGAATGCCAAATATTGTTCGAAAAGGAGATGCTCGACACATAGAATCATCATAACTTGCGATCTCATAGATAAAATAAATTATGTGAAGCGCAAACAACATACCCTGTGAAGCAAGCACAGTTTCGTAATGCACGTTTGATTTCATTTACAAATGCTTATGTACGATGTGTGTGCCAGTGGAAGATAAAATAAAATTGATGCTTTCACACGCAAAACTTTGCCTACACGGTCATTATTTTCCCCTTAAGAAGCAACCGAAACGGCGTAGAAATAGCGTACGCACTTCGCTACTTTCGTGATCGCCGGCAATCGGAGCACAGCTCAAGCACCCCAGGAACCAGCGTTTTTCTGTGCCATTTCCCGATTGGCAAAGGAAGAAAATCGAACGAAATAAATCTTCCATCTACGGCGGGCGCACCCGGTGTGTGACGAGCCGCGAGCCGAGAAAAGCCTACAATCTACACCACAGGCACAAGTTTAACCGGTGATAAATTTTATTTAAAAAGACGAATGGCGTTCGAACGTATCAGCCGGGGGGGGCCTGCGGTGGACCGTAACAGGACCGGAAAACTGCGCCACCCGGAACCCGCGGGGCAACGGAGCCGATGCGAGCAAAATGTTTGCCCCGAATCGCACCGAACCGTTTAAGAATGATAAACGGAATCATTGTGGCGTTTGATGCCTTTTTTCGGTGTTCATAATGGTGGGCCCAACGGTAGCGGTAACGGCAGGTGTGGCAATAAAGCTTGCCGGCAAATAAAATCACAAATGTCGAACACGGTAGACGGAGATGCAAATTGAAATTTGAAAATTGCTTGCACCGCGCTAAAGTGGACCGAGAACACCTGACAGGACCGGGAGACCGGGAGCATTGGTCGTAATTTAATTTTATTCCATCCTAGACCCGGAGGACGTATGCGAAACGGGGGTCATCATCGGCGGAACGGCGGAACGGTGGAGGTTCAGCCATCTTACTCTGTACTCTGTGAGTTGTACGTGGCTTCTGCTTCGAAGCAACAATTCCAAGACGATGGAGAGACTGACGAAGCGAACGAACGGTTTCTGCAATTAAACGATAACCCTCAAGTCGGTCTGTGGTCTGAAACTGAAAGGCGACCACTTTCGCAGCGTTCTTGCAATTAATGAAACATCCTCAGAGGCTTCGCTCGTTGCCGAATGCAGCACCTCTGCAGGTCGGTTGTACGCCTGCAGTTGCCTAGGAAACTCCGGAACCACCGGAACCCGTTACAGAAAGTCGAACCAGTCGGATAGAAGTTTTCCGTTCGGTTTCATCTGCACAGCTGTGGCATCAATTCGTTTTTTTCCAATTAGACTCCAGAATCCTGCAGCGCCGAGAAAAGATGTCTTCCCTTTGGTCAGGCGCGTTCGGGGCAAGAAACGTTAAAAACAAGCGGCGATACGATTACCGAGACACACTCGAGTTTCAATATCATTCCACGATGGCCCTGGCCCTGGGATGGAGCTGTTACAACTTCATTTGTTCCTTTCTTCTGAAGCGTTTCACGAGCGTAATGAATAATTACAAAATACGATTGCAGTTGCTTCAAAACTTCGAACACGGGTCCGTGCGGCAATATTTTCGTTTCAAATTATTCAGCAATGTTTGACATCGAGTCTAGTCCAGCAAAGTGAACGGGACCCAAACAGGAACTTCGCCGAACAACCTCACAGGATTCCGATGAAGTGCTCTGTCTGGCTATGGTTCACGCTATTATCCCGCACCTTGCGAACTTTGTCCTTCTGCCGCTGCTAATGGACTGGCTGGCGGTAGGTTAAAAACGGATAGTAAGGATGAACAGCCGTAAACAGCCGATGAAGGTAAAACATGTACCGTGCAGGGTTGCAGAAAGTTACGGCGAGTAATTGGAAAAAGATTGTTTCTTCTCTCGTTCCTTTCCCATTCGGTTCGTTAATTAGAGCGAACGGGCGCTCTGAAAATGAGGGAAAATTCCGAAATCACATCTTAAACGTTGGGATGCTATTCGGGTTTTTTTTGTTGTAAAAGTGGTTCCGCCGACGCCTCCATTTGAGAAATAAAGTGTTATTAACTTAATCTCCATCTCGTTAGCAATGTTTGCAAAGTGACAGCAAACGTCAACGCGCTTCAACGTTTCCATTTTAAATTAGCATCTCCACCGAAGAATCCAAATCCGGCGGCGCAGAACGTAAAATAATCGCGTGCGAAGCGAAGTGGATATTTGCCAAAGCCGATTACTTGCAGTAGTGGCAGCGAGAATCGCTTTAATTTTGCTGCAATTGCTCCGTGAAAACAGTGGGGCCAAAAATCAACACCAGCTTCATCCAGCAGTTTGCCGAAGGAAGCAGCCGCTAGTAGCAGTAACGTTTCCGTTTGCCGTTTCCGAGGAAGCTTGCGTCCTGGAAAGAAGCATTTGCACTCTGCCTGTGTGCGGAAAATTGTCGGAACTGAAATAAGGAAACGTAATCGATTTTCACACAAACTTGGACCAATCATCATGCTGCTGATGATGCTCTTCACGCGCGGATTGTACGTTTCACGCATCGACCACTATCGACTAATGTTGATTGATGTTATTTTTCGTGTTCTAAAATTTACGACTTTATTAGATATTTGTAACGTGGTCAAGAAGTGTATTTGTTTGATTAAAACATCTTCCTTGTTGAAGGCATAAAGGGTCATGTAAAATAATAATAAACCGTGGTCAACGAGAGTCCAGAGTCCGAGAGACGAAAACCCTGTTCTTATACCTCTACTAATACAATAAATAATTCAGCGGACTTGCGGAAAAGTTATATGCAAAATTGAAGGAATATTTATGTTGCACAAAGCAAACAGCAAGGGGATCGTTGCGAAAGAGAACTGTGCAAAAACCACTCACAACGGAAAATGCTGCACCAGGTACGTGGACCGGGGAGCGCAAACGAAACGAGAACGAAGAACGTACTAATCTGCCCATAACAGTGGAACATGAAATCGCAATCTACCTTCACTAATTAGTTCCGGGGACTGAACAAGATCAAATTGTTTATTTTGGGGCCACCGCCCGAAATTTCCCCTTCCAGGACCGATTCCCGCGGACCGAACAAACTTCTGGAATGAATTCGGCAACGGCACTTTCGGTGACAGAATGAGTAACGAATGCAAGCGGTTAACATCGTTAGACCATCGGATCGGAGGTCGACGGAGTATGGCGCCGCTGTCGAGGGTCGCCAGTGTCGTCACAGAGTAATTTTATTCATTTTTTCGGTAAATATTGAAAACTCGTCAACGTCCGGAACCGGAAAAAGCATTCCGGAAAACGGGAAGTGGAAACGACAGGCAGAGTTTTTTTTTCGCTCGGGGCGTGAACCAGTCAATTTCCTCAAACGCTGATGGATGAAGTTGCTGAATCGGTTTGCGTTTTACTCCCGGTCACACATCAAAATCGAAAAGGAAACATCAGAATCGAGATGAAAAAAAGCAACGTGTCACGCAAGCTCCATTTAAAGTTCGTTCAAATTTGGCATTTTCCATGTTACTTTCGAATCATTAATGGAATATGTAATTAATAGAGAAATGTGCAAGTATTTGAAGTAATGTATAATAAATACTCAATAGTAAAAGGGGCGCATACGATAGAATATTATAAAAAGTTATTCCCACTACAGACCAGTATCGTTGTCATCTGTGAGCACTTTTCAAAGCAATTTATTCTTCAATTCTATCACCATTCACCCTATCCAGTTATCGACTCGACGACTCAACGTTTTCACTTTCGATATTCGTTTGATGTTGATGGCACCCATTTCAATGCGGGGTTCGGCTGTTCCGACAGATGCCGTCGAATTCGGTAGCATCACGGCCGACACACATCGGTCGCCTTTACTTCTGCGTCAGCCGAGTGATAAAATGTTTGTCAAACATAGAATATGGGGTTCCGAACGCCGTGAGGATCATCCCACGATCCGACGATCACCCACGGACACCACTCTTGAAAAGCTAACACCTAGGCGACGTCCGATGAAAGTAAGGATGAATGCCAGAGGTGGCTCCCTTCGCTGACGAGGGTACACCATTTTGTGGTGATGAAATTCAAATTCGCACCAACGATTCCGAGGGCCGGCGCTGAAGTCGGGCCACCGAGCACCCAGGCCCAGGCCTGTTTTCTATTTCGTCCCAATCGTTTGATGATACTTTCGGAACCCGACCCGATTGCCGTATTACCTAACCCGAAGGATCGCCATAAAAATGTGACCAATTCATAATCAGCTTTGGCCTGTTAGTTTATTTCTTCGTTTTGGGCACCACGGCAAAGTTGGTGACGGCGGGCAGTGTAATTTGCGATGGACAGATCGAAGGGTGCATTTTGGAGACCAAGAGACTTCCGCTGGTCGGTTCTACGGTGAAGGCGCCACCGGGGAACAGTGCGACACCGCCCATGTGGAGCGACTCGAGCTGCAAGAGGAATGCGTGAAGTGAAGTGGCCCATTGTGAAGTCGCTGAGGAAGCTGCGAAACCAAAGGGAACTTACGTAGAGCATGATGCTGAAACTTCTTATTTTAGTCTCCGACCCGTTGTAACCCTTGGGGCCAACTTCCCGCACGGCCAGGTTAAAGACACGGGGAGCAACGCGAACGATTCGCTTGTAAAGTGACTTCTCAACGCGACCCGTTTCCTTAACCTGGCGCACCTCTTCATCGGTTATGAAATTCCGATAGATCAAGACCGGTGGTTTCGTGTTGAGTTCCTCGCGCTTCAGCGGTCCCACGCGGAAGAACGGATCACCATCCACATCGGAGTACGAACAGCGCAGATGAGCCTCCTTGGCCGGGGTGCGCTGCCGGCGGTTGCCACACAACGGATCCATCACCTCCAGCATCGAGAGCACCTCGCCGGTGACGGTCTTAATCTGCATGTTCTCGATGTCTTTCCACTCTTTGCCCATGGCCTGCAGACCTTCCATGACGCGCAACGACTCCGCTAGGAAAGCCATCGGGTTTTTAGCGTCCTTACTCTCCGTCAGCCGCCTCAGGTCGTCGCGCATCTGCTTGAAGCGGGTGACGTGGCTCTTGATAGCGCTGCCTACCGGTCCCAGGTGGCCATCCGGGGCCGGTTTTTCAAAGTCGGCTGCAGATGGATTCTGGGCAACACTACTTCCGAGGTTCGTGCAGAAGATGGCTAGGGTTAGTAGAATTACCGCAGGATCACCGAGCCCGATTAGTCGGGACGCCATTTTGGCCCACCAACAACTGGATACCGAAAGCGCGTGAGGGAAACAGTTCTGGTAACTGCGTTGAAGTACAGACCACGAGCTAGACTGATGCGGAGAGTATTCATTTCAAGCTCGGGCCTTAAACACATACACACAGCATTTTTTGTCTGTTTAAACAGTTGCATAGATTTCTGGCCGTCTCTGGCAAGTGTGCCACATTTGAAGAACTACCAGAGGACACGTCAGTCGAGCTGTGACAGTTGCCGGCCATCAGACAGAAGCAGCAGGCACTCCAATAAAGTGTGATCACTTCAGAGATTTAGTGTTTGAGAAGAAATCGTGCTTAGAACTTAGTTCGAACCCATGTGATCTGTCTCCCGTGCCGTGTTTGATCAAGTGATGTTCGGGATGTTCGAGTCGAACATGGAGTGAAAATACTAAAATTATTCAATCTGCCGAAAACGTGAAAAACGGTTTAACTATTGCCCCGAAGAGTGACCGGTAGGTAATAAACATAGTCCTTTTTCCTGTTTTGCGTCAATTTCGCTCATCAAATATTCGTCCTCATGTCGATTGTCATGCACCGCATCATCATCATCATCATCATCAATGTATTATGGACAGTGTCGCAAAACGCCGTTCAATAGAGCTCGGTCCTCGGTGGGTCACAACAAAGCGAACGGTAGCGCGTCATAATTGCATCCACTTCACCGAACCGCCCATCTGCTGGTGTGCATGCTGGTGGAAATGGCGTCACTAAATCCGGCCATACCCTGGCATGTGTGCTCTTGGCAATCGTGTTTGCGCCACGCCCCGCCAGAGCTTCATTAAAGTTGCATTTCTGCTGGCACAAAGTTCACCGTAAATCGGCCTAAGCGGGTCCACGTCGACGTGGACGGAAATAAGCGCTTTCGGCTAAACTATAATTAAGCGGCACATTGTGTCAGCATTTTTTTAAATTTTGATGATGATATTTTAATGGTGATGTGATCATTCGGCCCAAATTGTGTCGACGCTTGAAAAGCATGCCAATAAAATTATTCACCTACCATAATCTGCTTAGCGAACAAACTATTCGTACAAAAACTATTCGTACGCAAAACAACACGCCTTTCTGACCTCAATGCGTGCGGCCTGGATTTTTGGGGGGAAGATTTTTGTGGCTTCCGGAAGCGTTGCTTGCTCTTTAAATTTCGTTTCGAAACAGAACGTAGGGAACCGTGACACTCACTTTCTACTTTCGAAGTTCTACTTTCGCCAACAGCATCCCCAAACAACAACGCACCGCAACGGAATGGTGGAATTTTCCTCAATCAAAAATGATGAGAACGAAAGTGCTTTGGAATTCCCATCAGTCGCTCAGTCTGTAGCGCGTGGGAAAACGTGGGGCCACGAAAATTTCTCGTCCGAATTAAAAGAAAAACCCCCACGAAAAACTGGAGCAACCCGGCCATTCAGTGGGCTTGACATTTGTATTAAAATAATATTTGAAAGCATTCACATCGCTGCTAATCGTTAGTGAACGGCGGAATGGTTTAACGCAGCTTCAAGTCAGTATTTTTGGTATTTTCATGATACTCGAAGAAAGTGGGAAACAATTGCAAACCATTTTGGGAGATTAATTCATTCATCCGATGATTGCAATGATGCCGAAAGAAAATAATAACAATTCGAGATCGACAACTGGAAATTGTGTTTCACACTCTGGTGGAAAGCGTGCATTTGTCACGATTTCGAGAGACTATCGCTGCTCATTGAGCGGCCATTTCCGAAGCCATTTAAAATCCGTTTCCATCATCTCGCACTCCAACATGCGCTCGGCTTCCCTCAGTCGAGCATCAGTCACTGTGGGCTGCCGGCCAGCAGCATCTTGTGCGTCATAAGTCATTCGAGTTAATGCCGTGGAATAATCAACGATCCTGGTGATGATAGCGATGATGATCATGAAGATGACACGTGTCTATGTGACAGAGCGTGGACAAGAAAATCTGGCGAAAATCAGTCCCGTAACAAAACTTGTTCGATTTTTATAATTGGAATTGGCTGAATGGTGAGAAACTTTTCGGAAACTTGCCTTCACACGCTTTGAGTTCGTTCGAGTTTCCGGGAACTTTCTGCCTGTAAGTGTACGTTGTTAACGTACTTTTATTGATGAATCTTTAGAACCATTTGCAGTCCGTCTGCTGATGGTCACCAGCCCCGAGAGCTACGCAGCCAAAACTAATTTTAAACATCGAAGTAATGATTCTATTATTCCTATTGTAACGAACTCCAGCGTGGAGCAAATTTGATCTTCGAGTTATGGCAAGATAATCCCTAAATGAACTCTTGCTTATGCTTTTAATGTAAAGACCAAAATAGAATGGAATCTGCGCTAAATTAAAAAAAAAACTGTAATATTAGAGAAAGTGCCATAAGCAAATTACTAATTGAGTACCCAAATTGGTGTTAGTCAAAATCGCCCTAAACTTAGATTGTTTTAGCACACCCGATTGTGCACTTTTGTGGAGCAAACCGTGCCTGAGCCCGAGGCATCGCAGGATCTGAGGCCAGGATGGAAACACAGCTTACTAGAAATACAACCGTCAAACGTGGCTCTCGTAACGAAGCGTAGCTTCTCGTAGCGTGTTCCAGAAACGAACCTCAAAACTGATATGAAAGCTATTAATCAGTATTATGAGCGAAGACCGGCATCGGAAAGTTTATCGGAGCAGGGAAATAGAGATAAAGCAGGACGGAGAGAGGGCCGAGAGGTTGGGGAGCAAGTCACACAGGAAACAGCGTCAGGATGCAGGATGAAATATTGAGCATCCTGGAGGTTGGAAGCATCGGTGAGCAAAACCAGACACGGGCAGATTTAATGGCTCGTCCTGCTCGAGCGTGAGACGGACGTGAATGGGGAAAATGAAAAGTTGATCCATCGCTTCGTTTACGGTGGAAGTGGACTCTCTCGAAGACAGTGTGGGTTACTTAATTATGGACAGCTTTTGATTCGCTTTTAATTTCCACCCAGACCGCCAGACAAATGCTTTATTATTCCTGGCGTGGGTAGCACTCATTTCGGAGGGTCATAGTACCTTCCTTTCCATCTGTCGTGAAATATGGGCGTAAGTCGCCGTAAAACGCAATGGATGTGTTTTTTTTTCTACGACCGTAATGGTGTTCCGTCCAATTTCACTGCTCAAATTCGTTAGAATATCCTCTTTCGGCCAAAAATACCCTTACAGATAACAAGAAACAAGAAACATTCACCAGTAATGAAGGTTTTAGTAAGAATGGAAAGTGAACAAATTGATGAAAAGTATCTGCTTCTTCTCATTAGAAACGGCAAACGGAGAAACATTACGAACTGTTACCAATAGCCGCGGCTATTGGTAGAGCCAGCTAGCCGCCACAACACATCACAACAACAAAGTGACAGCTCAGTGATAAGCGAAACGCCGGACCAGACGGACTAATTTTGAGTCGCTTCTTTCGGATCGCTTCTTTCGTGATCGATAATAAAGGACTTCAAGATACGGAACGGTCGCGGTGTTTGACTATTACCAACACGAACATTGCATTGCTCCGTGAAAAGAGAAGTAAGTTCTTCGTTCAAGCCAGAAGTGCGAAACTTTCCAAGCAGATTTGTACGGCACGCCAAGGGTCGGCAGATGGATCATCGGCGGTGAGCTCCGGAAAGCTCACTGCTAAAGAAACGTTAAACTTTCCCTGACCGTCCCCTATCACTCACGGCAAGCAATTAAATTCCGAGAAACTTTCAATCTCGCCATGCGGGAAAACTAAATAAACGCCGGCGCGCAGACGGTTCCGATTCGAACACGTGAAGAGCACGAAACAACAACGGCGACCGCGAGACCAGACCAGCAACAGCGGGGAAAATGAAGCTCCTTGCACACCTTCCCCATTAATTAAAAACTTTGACTGCATTTGACTGCCCTCGATAGCTCCGGCTCTGGGCGAGCGGTCATTTTCTTGTGTAAATGTGCATCTCGACACGGACGAGCGCATCCTAATTGAGAAGACGACGGATACAAATCGGCCAACTAAATAGACTAGTTGTTCATAAATGAAACATCCGCTACGAGTGAACCGAAAGAAGCGATTCTACACAGAATGGAAAAATAATATTTCAGTGTTGTGGAAAAATAAAAAAGAATTGAGAAGAGTGTCGTTAAATTCTTCAATAAACGCTACCCACGAATTACACATTAAGTGAAGTGTCCTTATTAACACAAAACTCAAGTCGCGAAACAAAAGTATAATAACATTCAGAGCGTTTAACTTCCTGTTTAACCAGTCAGTTCGCTAATATTTTTCTGCTTCATCGTTCGTGGTGCAATGAGTGGATGGTCTGGTCTTGGTGTTGGTCTTGGCGGACAACGGTCTGCTTGTCCAGTGCGGCCACTAGTCCTGTGGCTTGCACCGATATTGCAACGAGCCTCATCATGCGCGCTCATCGGAGTGGTGAGAAAAGTTTTGATTGAGTTTACGCCTTTTTCCGAAAGACTACAAAACAATGACAAGCGACAGCCACTAGCCAACTGTTTTCTGCTAGATACTCCGGCGGATAATGCCCGACAGGATACAGGAGCAAAGGAGCCACTAAACTGAGTACGAAACATAACTTCCTCAACGAGGGCTATTCTAATTCTGTGCACAAAAAAGTCCAACGGTTCGGTTTCACTCGGTGTTAGTACACTCGAACGTAAACCGGGGATTTAAAATGAAAATGAGATGGAATTTTATGAACCAAATCCAATTTGCAACCCGTTGACGGTAATTGACAATCACCCGAATGTCGCTTGGGTGGCGGAGCGATGGTGTCTCCACGACGGAACCGACCGATAGCATCTGGCCTGACCTGGCCACCAAGGCTGGGAAAGGACAACTTCCGAGAAGCGCTGGCCGACAGAACAAAGTTTCTAATTAAAAAGAATGATCAGCCCAATTACGTCAGACATGTCACGAACGGTTTATCTTTCTGGTCGTCTAATAAAACAAATTTCTAATTACCGGCACTGGAAGCAGGGGTTGACTGAATAAGCTTGTCGTTGTCAAAACTGTCTTTGGGTTTTTTTTGCTGTGACACCTGGAAACGTAAGCTTTTGCCTAAACTTTGAAACCACTCAATAAAATTGACAGCTAATATCGTCGGTACATTGTCACGTCACACCATCCACGACAGGCACACGCGAAATCCGGTACTAATTATCCTTTACAAAAGTTGTTTATTGAAACTGACGCCACGCCGAAGGTGTTTCAGCGTGCCCTACGATAAATATCCTTTAATGTTCTTACTGTTCCAACAAAGTCCATTCGAAACTGTTAAGTACGAAGCTACATCAGGTGAGGCGTGAAAAGTTCTGCAGCAGGTCGTCCGTAGGGTTCAAACGACAGGCGACAGGCGACAGGCGACAGGCGGCTCGTTATAAGCAATTTGCACGTCGATAACCCCTTTTCTTGTCGCTTCTTTTCTGCTTGTCTGGTTACCAGATGTAATACCATCATTAAGGGTGCCATTAAAAATTTAAAACAGTATACTTCTTCCTTCCGACTATCGTGGAAGAACGCCACTGAAGAAGACCCAAGCGCAAATGCTTACGTTGAGGGTACGCTTTTTATCGTATTTTACGGAATCAAAAGTTCGATTGCCAGCGGGCGAAACAGCAAAAAGAATGGTGCGAAGGGACGCCAGTTCAATTTACGATCGCTTTTACTTACGAAGAAATGGTCGTGAAACCGCATCGCACAGGGAAACGTATCGGAAGAAGATTACAAACGAGACACATAAAGCAATAAAGTGGAACATCGTCAGGAACGTGAATGTGGTGGAATTGTAAAATTGAAGATAATCTTATCGATGATGAGGAAATCAACGAGCCCCAAAAGAAAGATTGTTGATAAGGCCTTTTGGCAAGTGTTTCATCAGCAATAAGAAAAAGCTTCGATAAGAAAAACACAATTTTATGATTTGAAATACACAATACACTATTGTTCATTATAGGATCCCTTAACATCAATACACTTGTTCCAACGAGATTTCAATTTATGAATTGCATCCTTCCACAGCTATTATGACCTCATCTTCTGATGAAAAACGCTTTCCATGCATAATTTGTTTGGGCCGGAAACAGATGGAAGTCGCTAAGGACCAAATCTGGTGAATACAGTGGATGCTTCAACAATTCGAAATACGAATTACCAATACGATATCCTGTATTTTTCCTATATTAATGTCCTGTATTAATTGAAGGCGAAGAGTCCTTATACACTTTCAATCTTCGCTCATAAATTTCCTTTGCTTTTAAACCTTACAAAAATAAACATTCAATCACTGCACAATACTTGGCTTTTCCATTGTAAAAACATTACATTATTGTATTTTTTTTTTCATTACAACACGTCGATACTAAATGGCTTGGAAAAAAAACAATGAATTGACCGATTGAAATGAAACTTTACATACGTTCATATGAAGAGTGTACCAACATAACCAAAAAATGTAGGCTAGCAGCGGCGCTCTATATTATTGAAGCGCAAAACTTATTGAACAACCCAATCTAGTATTTTATATCGATAGTAATATGTGAATAGTTTGGTTGATTGAAAGCTTTAACATCTTTTCAATCTTTTGAAAAGTTACTCCTAAAGAGAACATAACAAAATATCCCACTTTTTACTGTTGGTTACAGACAGATCAGAACGCCTGTAGGTTAAGAACATGATCGTTGCTTTTCGTTTAGAGTTTTATTACAATCGAAAGGAAAATCTTGGGCAGCAACCAGCAGCTTGGCACTCACACACCCATGGACGGCGCTGCGGCTAATTTGGTTTTGTGCTTTCGACCAAAAAATAATGCAATCACTCGAGCACGTTCTATGATGACATTGCAATAAAACATCATTATCTTCTGCATGATCGATCATGGTGGTGGTGGCGCGCGTTTGGCTGTTACACTCTTACCGCTTGATACAAATCCGCCAATTCGCAGGCAGGGCGAAGTAAAAAAAAAAGAAGCCCCATTCTACCTTTCTGTTTGTCATGCTGCTCTCCTTGTCCGCGGACGTGGTCGGACTGTGCAATCGCAACACCGTAACCGGTCCGATTCAATGTCACTGCCAGGCCAGGCGGTTTTCCCTCGGGCGAACCCTCTCTCAAGGCTCCCGCCGCTCGTGTTTGCTCATTTGTATTTCGTTTTTCCGTTCTCGACCCAGATCTGGAAGATGGTGGCCCTGAATCCCCGGAACGGTTGGCGGAAGGAAAACCCGCCAACCGGAAGGAGACAGCGACACCGGAAGAAGGCGCGGCTGGTAAAGCGCCAGGTTTTCTTCACAATCCAACAACACCCAACCTAACTTTGCAGCGAAACGGTGGCGGCCCTCGTGTGGCTTCTTTTTCGAACCTCGCACGGTCCAAGAGTTGATAGGTTTCTGGGACGATGCGAGGATTTCGAGGGTTGTAATCTAGAAAGGTTTTTCAAGTTAGTTTGGGGGGCTAAGGATTCTATTATGGTCCTTTTCTTCGTCTGACAACCAATCACAAACGAAGGTAGAAGCAGTCACTGTCACGGTATGAAAGAAAATAATTTGAGACACTGACTGGGGAACTAAAGCCTGTCCCACGTTAAATCGGGAAATGTTGTATGTTTTCTAGCAGCGCCTCTGGTGGTCGGATTTCAAATGTTTTGACAGCTTTGTCTTTAGTAAACATTCGACTTTCAGTGCTGAAAGTTTCATCTTGGTACGTGGAGTTTTTAAAAAGTTATGCTCAATGGAACTCGAAAGAAGAAAAATAATTCTGCACACTCACGTCGAGAACCCCACGTGGTCTGCTTTAAAAATCTCAAAAACACAAAAATTCGCAAAATTAACTGTATATCCTGTACTTTAACGTTTTCGGCAACCCAATACCGTAGACCGAAAAATTCAGAGTAGGTGTCGTAGTGGAACATACGACCGACAGCTGATCTGCAATGTTTTGAGATCAATTGCGGCAAATCCTGGATCCCCGGTTCGGGATATTGCAAAAAAAAATAGTGCCAGCAGAAGTACTGTCCAGAGGATCTGTCTATGAAAAAGCTTGTGTTTTTTTGTTGCATGTAAGCATCCAAACAGGACATTTAAGCAAAACCTAATCGCTAAAACACGCGCTAGAAAGTTGTACGAGAAGGTTTTGACGAGGTAAAAAGGATGTTTGCTTATGGACGACGAAACATACATGAAAATGGATTTAGGATAGCTTCCTGGACCAAAGTGTTATCTTGCCATGGCACAGAGAGATGTCCTGTCCAAGTTCAAATTTGTATTCGCCAATAAATTTGCACGGAAACTATTGATTTGGCAAGGAATTTGCACCTGTGGACCGAAACCAAGGTTTTCATCACAAACACGACGATAAACTCAACGCTGTACATGGAAGAGTGCCTCAAAAAGCGAGTTATATCATTTATTAAGTCACACAATGGTCCGCTTAAGTTTTGTCCTGATTTAGCAAGCTGCCACTACAGCAGGGAGTTAGTTTAGTGATACCGTGACAATAAGGTGGATTTCATCGCAAAGGATATCAATCCACCAAATTGCCCTGAACTCCGCCCATTCGAAAATTATTGGGCAATAATCAAATGGGAGTTGAAGAAGACTGGAAAGGGGATGTAGGATGCTGCAGAGATGGCAATAAATTGGAACAAATTAGCCGCTGAGGTGGACCAGAAGATTGTGCAGAAAATAATGGCGCGCGTTCTCCAGAAATTTCCCGATTTCATTCGACGACCAACAAAATAAATTTATAAAATTTTTCTCTTAAAGTACAATAAAATACCTTCATTTTGACACCTTGACATGTTTCCTAAGACAAACCAACCCCGAGATAGAGCTAATTCAATTGTTCCCGATTTGACGTGGGACAGGCTTTAGTAACGGTTAGTTATACCGGCTGAGAGACGACCGCGTAGCAAATCCAAGTTCCCGGTCAAATCGTCGTCTCAAACATTGGAGCAAAAGCAAAAACATCAGATCTGGCTAGGAATGCCGTTGAGTCAAGGTCTAAAATGTGAACACGACCTGAGCCGACCGTTGACGATTCTGAGCTGACCCTAGCCCTAAGCAGAAGGCAGAGTGGTTCCATCAACATATCAATCGCGGCCCGCAAGGTCCCCGCTCTCGCCCGAAAACGCTCGGGAAAAGGCGCCACAAATTTCGCAAACCCACTCCCGGGATCCAAGCGATAAGAAGCAGAATTGAAGAGCCTTTCGCGGAACACACTTCGCGATACGCGGCGGCATTCCCCGGGGAGGGGTCTCGGTGAATTAGCGACAACGGGGCGGCGGCGGCGATAGCCACCTCCGCTCCGCAAGTGCCAACAGATTTACGGAACAAAGCCTCAACAAAATGCAAAAACCCAGCCTATTCTTCTTCGGCAAGGGGGGTTGATAAGGACACGGCGGGTGCCATGATCGCGGCATAAACCACGAGGAAACGCGATGGCGCCGTTTTTCCCAGGCCCACCATTTCCTCGTTTAATCTTATGGCAAATGAAAGAAAGATGGTGGCTGAGATTCCTTTTGATTGCTATTCACCTGACCGCCGCCGGATGACGGAAGGAAAACCCTCCCTCTCTCCTTCTCTCTCTCTCTCTCGGACCTGCCCTCGCCACACGCCAGTTCGTTCGCTGGTTTAATGTCGAGTGTCCTTTTATGTCCTGTGCGGGCGGCTGCTGCTACTGGACACGGGACACCGGCCACCGGGGGTGGTGTATTATGCATCGGGTGGAAAAATTATCATAATTTACTCGCCTCTCGCCGTCTCGGCCGTTTCGTTGCCACCCATATGTCCCCTGGTGGTCCTTGGTTGTTCGTTCGTGTGCCCCCGAAAGTTAGCAACGGGTCCAAGATCTGGGATGATTGTTTGGCGCCGGATTGTTGTATCCGGTTTCCTTTATTCTCCCGAAGCCCTTTGCTACTGCGGCGCGCGGTTGAGGTGGAACCGTTTTTGGACCCGCTTTATTGTTCCGTGTCGGCCAGATCTTACCTGGCGTGGAAGGGATTTTCCTTCGGAACTCGTGCTGCAAAACACGAGCGACTCGTGTTATTGTTAGAAAAGTCACCGATCATGAAAAAAAGGCCCTCAGAGCACCCGCTGAGACACCCGGGGTAAGTGATCATCCTTTTTTGGCATGCTTTTCCCACAATTTTAATACTCCAACGGAGGGACGCGTTGGGCGGAAAAGGGGTTCACGTGACCGGTGCGTACCCTCCGGGGGGGGAAGGTAACGGTTTGCGACGGTGAACAATTTCGACTTTATTGAAATATTTTCATAATTTCAACGATTGGTCGGCCTTCAGACTGTCAGGATGTTTGTGGGTGAAATTAACTTTCTTGGTCAGGCTAAAAAGCTTATCCTCGGCTATGTCAAGCTTCGGCAAAATCATTCTTGGTAGTGACTAAAATGTGGAACAAGCTTTACAGAAAATGTAGCTCCTCGAACGCCACGATCGAACACGGTCCGTTGCATCCAGATTCGTAATCTGGATATCCAAACTACAAACAACGACCGCCCCACTAAAGAAAAAACCTTAATGCATTCACCGTACAACTTTCATAAAAAAGGCTTCACTGTCGTTCGAGCCACTCACTAAATTCCATTGCAAAATAAGAGAAAATTCTCGCCCAGATTTTGCAATCTTTGCCAAGAGCAGCTCTTTTCGCTTTCCCCACAATATGGGTTCTCTGAATGCGTCCGGGAGCCATCAAACACACAAAATGCTTGTTTCTGTGGACATTTGTGCACTCCACTCTGCACGCCGCCAGGAAGCCAACGCTTGGCTGGACGGAACCGAGAGGGTCGGCCCAAGGTCCACACCTGGCTGGCTGGCTGGCCGGCCGGGCCGAGCCGGACCAACCCCGGCAATTATGCATTCGACGGTCGTTTATGCACGTTTATTTCCGCACTAATTAAAAGACAAAGCACGGACCGCGGTGTGCCAAGCGATCGCACTGCACACGGGCGGGCGGGTTTCATTTTGTACGTCAAATGCACTCTCGGCGCTGCTTCATTATCTGCCCACCACGGGCCCACTTCGGGCACGGGGAAGCGCTCGGCAACAGTTCATTTTCGAGAGTCCTTCCAGCCATCCATCCAGAGCGGCGTTGCGTACACGGAACGCCCAGGGTCCAGCTGGCCAACCGCAAGGCATGCTGGCATGCTCGATGCAGGAAACAGAAAATGTTGCATACATTTTTTCCCCCTCCGTATGATGTAGCCATTTTGCAGTGTATGGCGCAGATTGGGAGAGTTTGGAGATGAGCGTGTCCTGCTGTGAGCGAAATGCTCGACTGACAACCGTGCTCATCCCTGCTTTGTTAGGACAAAAAATCCCGGGTTCCAACCCGACAACATAGAGAGTTAGAGGGTATCACAGACCTGACGTGGGAGACGTTGACGCACATGTCCTTGGTCGTGTTGCTTTTTACTCATTTGCTTCACAGATTTGTGCGCATTAATCTAACCTAACATCTAACGATCGTAATTCAATGTTATTTCTTGGATTGAACCGAATTGCCCAAAATTGCATCAACAGTTTTACTATTTCAGCTAAAGCAGGTACATGTGAAACCCAAATGAACAGTGTTTAAAACATTGCATATTACTTTAAATTAATCAAAGAGAAGAAATGTATATACCCTACGACAACGATTGAAAGGAACCTTGTCCACAAAACTCCCGAAAACAAGGGAATGTGTTATAAACGCAATTTGGTCATTTTACAATTGATCGACGTATTCATTTTTCTCCACGACATTTTACGCACAAGAACTAAAACAACCTGAAACCCAACTAGACAAAAATTCAACATGAACAACTCATGTAAAATGATGTTCATACACTCGATTCACTAATTTATGCTAATTAAAGTATTCCTTGCAGCTTACCTTCTCATTTACATCACCGGAGTAGTTGAAAAATAAATGATGAAAAAAAATTCTTAAATCGTTCTCCATAAAGTCTGCATTGCAACCGCAGTGTGATTGAATTCATGCTTCACTCCCCACGGTACGCTTCCGGGTGCCGGGGTCCTGCGGACGACTTTGTTGCAATGCTCTAGAGTACAGGTTAATTTCACTGCCTCGTCGGGTACGACACTTCAAGAAGCTGGGTGGCATTTGTCAAAGGAAAACTCCTCTCCCTTGCCGATTGCGGGGTCTGCCGCCACATTTAGGCTTGGGGCTTGCTCCCTTTTACCACAACCACACACAGTTGCTGTCGGGAAATTAACTTTCTACCATTTTTCATCATCCGTCACCGATGCTCAAGCGACCGCACGGGAAAAACTCTTGGAAACAGCCGTTTTTGTTCGGCACCTAAATGGTGGCACCGACCCCAATGGCAAATCGTTGAAAGGAAGAAAGTTAATAAATTTTATCTTTTTTTGCTCCGATTGTAAACTGCATATCTGCTCTGGTTGGGTTGTTCATTATGTTTTTTATCAACAAAACAACAATTAAGTTGCACGCTAATTTAGCGAAGAGTTTGTATGATTACTTTGGTGGTTATTTTTTGTGGATATTTTAATGTAAAATTGAATGTTAATTGCATGTATAGCGCCTTTTCCTTAACATACTTTGAATAAGCAAGCACCAACAGCAAACCTACTGAATAACACTTAGGAAACCTTCTGTAGTCGATTTGTTTTCAATTTTTCACAAACTTCATTGATCCATAATTGTTTACACTAAATGCAAATCGTCTATACCCTGTCAGAGGTTGTATGGCATATAAAAGCTGCTGAGGTAGGCAAACTAAGTCAACTAAAATTTCCAATTACGTGACAATGGTTCAATGTTTAGATTGAAAATAACATCAATTCTCTCCCATGCATTCTCATAACACAAGCTGTGGTAAAACGTTGTACATCATTGATACATACACTCCAATGTGGCCAAGAAGTCGTACAATCTAATATACAAAATAACAGGGACTGAAAACTAGCGTCGCCGTTTATCTGCATACGGCGGAGGGTTCCACATTCAGAATGTTACGCTTTCGGGAATTCTGTTATCTATTTCCATTGGCCCATCGCTTTCCCGAAACTTTCCCAGATTAATCAAGTGGTTGGAACACGCAAACCCCTTTTCTCCACCCACTGGATACCATTGTCCCGAAAGTTCGGTCAACCCGAGAAGATATAGCCATGAACAAGGGTTAACTGTGGAGCTCGTAGAGGAGTTTGGTTATTGATTTATGTAATTTCGACAACGAACATAAGCCCTCGCGTGGATCCGTAAACGTAAACTTGACCCAACGCAGAAGCGATACGATCGACCCGGCGCGGCCCGAGAGGGTTATGGATTCTTCAATCTGCAATGTTTATCGCCCAAGGCGAACACGATACACAGCGTCCGAGCAGCGTTGCTCCCTTCGGCATGATTCGGTGATCGATAGCATCAAAATCCCCCGCTCGGCCAGGATATAAATTGTTCCCTGATTGGAGCTCTCTCGGAAGATAGTTTAAACAAGGGGACAGCACACTGCTGCCCGCGGGGACTGAGCAGCAAAACTTTGGCAGACAATCTCGGAGCGAATTTATCCCGAAAACCGCAGACATTCAATACCGCTAGCAGTGTTCACTCTGTTTCGCCACCGTCGTACTCGGGAAGACCCCGTCGAGCGAAGTTATGCAACACTGCCAACAACTAAACAGCGAGGCACAACGAAGCAAAATCGAACATCGAGTTCGCGAATCGCCCGGTTCCTTACTTGCCGATGCATTCCGCAGCGGCACCATCAGCGGTGAGGTACACGCGGTACAACCACGACCGAGGGGGGCGCGGAAACTATCTAAATTCGCGAACAGATGCGGTACAAAACGACGACGAGCTCCACAGCGACGACGAGCTCCGCTCATGGCCGAATGTGAACCATGATTTATCGATGCAATATCTCCTTCTATCGCATGTTCGTCGACCACCGTCGGCTGGTGGGGCTTGCGATCTTTCAACAGCAAAGAAAAATACTGCAGATACTACCTCCGGTGCATCACGGAAGCGCACCATGCAGGTGTGATGGCACCAGCTGGCCCAGAAGAGCGTATAAAGTTAGTCCAAACAGCGGCGTTTGTTTGTAACAAATGACAATGCAAATTAAATTATGAACATAAAACAACGCGAAGCACCTATCGCTGGAGGACAGGAAGGAAAACAATTTCAAATGCCTTTGGAAACCACTAGCCACTAGGAACAATGAGCAGATTATCGATTGAACTAACGAACCCGGCATTTTCTATCGTTACGCACTGCGTCGTGGGCCAACTGCATCGACGTGGCAAGGTGCAACTTTAGCAGCTCATGAACTTTCGCATTACCGCGATGCGAACGATTCTATATTTTTGCAAAAGCGAGGACGAAACGGAACGGCACCATCGCTGCGTTCTAAAATTCTCCGTTCCACTCGCCGGCAGCGCGGTGCACAGTAATGGGGTGTAGTGGCATTTTCCTAGCAAACAGCGACAGCCAGACTTGTTTAGTAATTTGTTATAGTTTTCCCGCATGAAATTCCGCTATGAACGGTGTTTTTAAACTTTGCAGTACATGTTCGGTAATGATGTAAATGTAGGCAAAACATTTTACTACAAACAATTATAATCCAAAGCCCTGATTCTGAATATTTGTGAATAAATGAGAGAAAGTATTAAAGTATACTTTGGGTAGATCAAACAATTTCGCGACATTTGAATTTCCGTGGGCTACGTACTAGGTGTGATCAGAAAATTTTGCGACATTTGAATTTCCGCAGTCTATGTGTATCCGATATTTTTTTTTTGTAGCGTTATGTTGCTACACATGTCAGTAACTTATAGTGAAAAGTTCAGCCATTTTGAGTAATCAGTTAATTTTTGACAGCTGTTTTGCTTCGGCGTGTTTTGGCTCGATTTTTGTGTACCCCACAACTAATTGACCATAAATAGGTAATTTAAGTTTCGAAAACAGGAAAAAGTTACAGGGGGCCAGATCTGTGGAATACGGTATCGATAAGCATCATTTGTGGACCAAAAATTCGCGCAGAAACCATGTCGCGAAAATCGTTTACGATGATCCACATTCAAATTCTGGTATAGCTGGTCCACAGTTTACGAAACATATTATGTGTTTTCACATTTATTTTGAACGAAGCACGTTTCACTTTATGAAGAACGTGTATTTAATTATTAAACGACAAATCCTGTCCTGAACAAAGGGCCTCCAATGCTTACCTCGACATCGTACTCTCCGGGGCCGCTGCGTTTGCACAGCCAGCTAGAACCACCGCCCGAGCTAGGACAGTCGGCGTACTTCACGATCAGCACCACATCGATCAGCAGCCAAACGAGCGAAGTCAGCAGCACGATCCGGCACGTGTTGGTGCGGAACTTGCCGCGAAACATGCGGCTAAAACTGATTGTGGACATTTTTCCACTCCACGCTGCCCCGTCGCTGGCGTCGCCGCTCTTCACTCACCTCACTAACAAACGGAACACAACACAACTGTTACCCTTCAACTACACATAAATGAAACACCGCGTCGGCATTACACGCTGCACTGTGAACCCAAAACTGCCCCCAAACTGCCAGTAAAAACTTCTGCGCGCTTATGCTGCTACAATTTTTCCGCCTCGACTGCACAACGACGATGGTTCATATTTTCTTTAGCACACGTTCACACTTATCACACACGTGCCACAACACACACTACCAGACGATGGCCAACATGAAGAAACTTTCACGTTTTCACTCACTTCGACATTGATGGATGGCCAGCACGGACACGTCACAGAATACACGTGGCTTGGTCGCGTTGCACGCAGCTATAATTAAACGATAAAGATATGCACCATTACTAACGCACGTCCCTTTGTAAAAAGGACATTTTGACTCGACGTAACATAAGAGTTCATACAAAGCAAAAAATGTTCTCTACAACCATTCTGCAATTCGCTAACTGATGCTTGTTGATCTTCTAGGTAATACTTATGCCTTGTAAGTTTAAAAATTGCACACTGAATGCTTTTGCTTCTCTTCTCACTGGTTCTTCAACAGCTTTCATTACACACTTCCACTATCCGCTAGCGATGAAAAAACAGTGCCGAGTTTATGTTGTCCACTAACTTGCCGAACCCACACTGGAGCGTCTGCACAAAACATCCCTCATTTCGCTTTCTTCGCTTCCACCGACCGACTCGATAGCAATTTGGTAGCCACATATTTCGTTGGTACTTTTGAGACCACCGCGTGACGGAACGTGTTGTTAAATGAAGTTAGATACGTTTTACAGCACACGAACGTGATAGCGATGACACCACCGTGTTGCGCGCTCGAAAAGTATGCTGATAACGAGCTTTCCGTGCGAGGGTTGTGCTGTAAAATGTAGCCCATCGGAAGCAAATTAAAAATGATGGAACCCATGATGGTTTGGTATGGCCCCCAAAAACATCATAAACAAACGGGCCAACAACGCCAACTTTCCCGCCGAGACGATACTGTAGTGATCGCGCACCCTGGTGCAACTGGCACTTCCGTTTGACGGCGTCAGTCTTCCATTTCACTAGTCCAATATTTACCGTAACGCTTCCGGAAACCCCTTCACAGGCTGGACGTCGCCGTCGTCGTCGGTGGTGAGAACGTGAACATTCACCGGAAAAACTCAATTGTTGCACACCGAACACGGGGCCGCGCGATATGCAAACAAAATGTGTGATATTTTAATAATCAACGATTCAAATAAAAACACTGCCAGCCAGTGCGGAACGGCGGCCGAAGCGGAATGTAAACTATGCTCACAGAATGCACACAACATATGCAGCACCGAAACAAATAAAGCAGACACCAACAATCATCGCCACCGGCTACAATAATATCGGTTGCACGCGTTACCGTAACCGTGAGTGAGTTGACGCATTCCACAATTGATGAAAACACTGGCCAATCGGTAAATAAGCAAGTGGCTACTAGATGAATAAGTACAGTGTGTGTACTTTCCCCGGCAGGAGAAAGAATTGAGTTTGGTATGCGTTTCATTGTGCTTTTTGTCAACAACTTTCCCAAAATAAATGATTGCGAAACGGTGGCACATAATACCAATCAAATATGCTACACTGTACACTTTTGTTGAGCAAACCAGCTATAACTTTATACTACAGTGCGGCATTTAACGTGGAAGTTGTCACAGTGTGGCGACCGAGAAGTATAATTAAAATATAAACTGGAATGCTTCGTCTACCAACGGAACGTTGCCAACGGAAAACGATGCATTGCAACGTTCTCTCGTTGTGGCTTCGTCGCTTTCTACAGCTCTTGATAAATTAACAAAAGATTTTATATTTTTCCTAACATCTCCTAACACCTCTCACAGAGTGTAGTATCTCTCTCCGTTTATAATAATATAATGCTTTATCAAATAGCACTTAAAATGTGGAAAACGTCCCAATTTATCCTTTATTTATACGCATACTTTTGCTGCGGACATGCCCTTTATCGTGACATCTCTTTTTCGATCGTAGACTTCGTTTATATCGATGCCTCCAGATAAATTGAAAACAATTTAAGAGTTTACTTTATTTTGGCTACTTCTTGTTCAAGTTATGAAAATCAACTTAAATCAAAAATGTGCTACAAGCGCACTAACAGAGGATAAATTTGCGTTGCGAAGGGCCTGTACGCTATGACCAGCTTCCTTACCACCAGCATGATTGTGTGCAAAGTGTGGAAACCTAGTTTCATTAGTGCCGTTATTGTCGCCTTTTTGTTCATTTTAATTTTTGTGTCATTTACTCGATTTTCCACATGCCACACATGTACAACAAAGCACACGGAAAATGACCACAATGTTGCGCCGCACCTTTGGTGAGTGAATAATTTTCCTGAAACCACCTGCCGATCTGCGCCGCATACTGCAACAGAGCGCTTGATGCTCTGAAGCGAACCGCAGGCTTTAAATTTCATAAAGTATAAAAGCGGTAGAAACCGGCACAGAGCATGGTCATGGTTCAAAGCACCATGTGGTCAGCGAATGAATGTTAATGCATTTTCGATGAATAATTAGTAGCACGGGAAGCAGCACCGGCAACCGGGATGGGGACGATGGACTGGGCACTCGGTTTCGGTACGATCTGGCGATGATCATCTCGTCATGGCGATGATCACGCGGCCTAGTAGTTCCGCAGCCGGCAATGGTGCGGTGGTGACGATGATTGCGGTGATGATGATGCTGCCGGGATGGCCGTGGTTAACACCCGGATGGGCAACGAAGCCCAGTGCAGTGTACCCATTTGTCGGGCATAACGCTTGTTAAAATAACTACATCGTGCTCGGTTGAAGTTTCCTCAATTAATTTCCTTCCTCCGTTATCTGCAATAAAAGAAGACGTAAAACAACATTGAAAACCTCGTTTATTCGGGAGCAAAATACCATTAACTTCTACTCGGTTCGCGTTTGGTGCGGTTCCTGCAGTTGGACAGAGGCTCTTAAACGGCCGTTAATTTGCTTTGCTCCAAAGCGCAGCCGAATGATGAGTCATAAATAGTACAAATCGCTAGCCGAAACATAATCATCATATCAAAGCCACCCCACGTCCGTCATTAGGTACCGTCAAGGTTCCGTCGTTCGTCATTATGGCGTATTTATAGATAACTAGCGGCTCCGACAAACTTCACTGCATCCATAGTTGTGTTTTTAAGCATAATAGAATGTTTTTTTGTTTCGTTTTGTTTTGGACGAACTTTTGCATCGCTCAAATGTCTAACTTGCAATCTGACCTAACTTTTGCTTCATTCATGCGTTTCTATTCATTCTATCCGGAACAGCATTTCACATATCCTTTGAAATGAAAACCTTCTTTAGTTTTTCATGGCGATACTATAACACGTTACTGGAGAAGAAGCAAATAAATTAGGTAAACAAAATGTGTAATAAGAAATACAATGCTTCTACAGAATGAAGAATACATTATTCTAAAACAAAACGAATACACTGACCATCAGCAGTTCGGATTTGTGCCGGATTAATTTCACGCAAAAGACCACAAACATTTCCGTCAATGTAGGCGATAAACTGTAACAAATGCCATTAAACCTATAGAAACGGGCAAGGATAAAGGATAGCGTACGTACTGTGCGCTATTCTAATGGAACGATTCCGCCTTCGAACGAAAATTGGACACGCACTAATGGCGTGTGCTAATTCTCGTTCTCATCAAACGCTTCATCCGTCCCATTACCAGCGTTTTCCGGTTCATCGGCCATTTCGCCAGCGGGCTGCTGGCGATGAGCGCTTCATTATCGATCAACACCCCGGCGGCACCACCACGTTAATTGCGATCGGGGAGCGATAATGCCAAATCATATTTTCGTCACCCATCAACCGAACACGTTGGGACGGCCCGTTCGTGTACCGGAAACGCATATCGCAAGATAGAACGGCAACTGTACCGGGGCAGCGCCATCCAATCGGTACATAATCTCTTCGCTCGTCCAATGGCGTGGACAGTACGACCGACTTTCACGAGTTGCTAGAAGCTGGGAATTCTCACAGGCCTGGCCTTCGTGCTGACGGTAAGAGAAAAATGACACATCCAAGCTCAGTTGGAACCGTTTGACCCGGAGGGAAACTGTAATTGCCAACCCGGGTTCGGTCCGTCCTCATGAAGGTGGTGAAAAAAGCTACAATTACAAGTCATAAACCACGGTCCAGCCACCAGTGGGAGATGACCCGGATTTGTGCACCGGTTGGCAACGAAAATTGGAGCACTAATCATCAGAAACCAAATAAACGTAGTGCTTGTGATAAATTTCTTATCATAAATGTACTTTTCTTATGAAACATTACTGTTTACAAAACTAATTATTTAAAAATTTAAAGCATTCTAAACGTAAACAAAATTTACAAAACAATGCCAAAAGTAGAAGGACGGGCTGGTTGGAGAGAGCGGACCCTTCGCGCAACGAACCGTTCCCGGCTCTTGCTACGAACCTCTACAAACGTCATCTCATTACGGTCCCAGAAGCGCACCATTTTCTGTACAATTATCAGACCGTTCTTGCGCTGCATTTTCCACCCGTTGCTCGCCGTTTTTGCTGCCGTGGAAAATTTCCTTACTCATCGCAAATGGGAAAGTGAATTTATGTTCACTAAATTGTAACCTTCGAGCAAGAAAATAGTTGCTCTTTTGCAAAACTGCAGGAGGACAGAGAGAAAGGATGAAGCGAAAATTTTTGCCGCTTTTGCGCGCATTCGTTTATTAACAGCAGTGCAGAGGGTCGTCGGGGAAAAAACCGGAACCAAACCGCTTCTTAGTTTGAGCGAAATCCGGCGCTCATCCGACGAACGATCTTCGCCCGGTGGTCTTGATCCTCGTGGACGTAATTTGAAATCGTGGCCCCGCTGGCCAAGAATGCCAGAAAAATGCATTGCCCAACGCCCCCCCGGGGGGCAGGCAGCGCTTTCATTCTTTCGTTTGTTGGCAAATGTTCTTTCAAACACAACCGGAAAACGGAAATGGCTTCATCGCAGGTGAACTTGGCGGGCTTAGTTCATTTTACGGGCGAATGTAATGGCGGCGGCTACAAGACGGCAGCGCGGAATGAGAGGTTCCACACAAAGCTTATCGGGGGAGATGAACGAAACATAAACCAACCACCACCGCAAACCCGTACCAAGCGCACAGCGGGTCCGTTAGCCGACCCGGACCGTTTGTTATGCAACGTGGATGGAAGGAGGGCAGGTTGGCCGCCCTACGCCCTATGCAGAAGACTGAAGATATTTAGCATGAAATCCAGGCGACGACGCCCGTAATTTTATGTAAATATACACCACATCCAGCCACCGGAGCGAGCGTAGGCAGTGATGATGGTTTGCTTGGTCCAGAAGACCGGCATGTCTAGAGTACCACGTCAGGAAGCGTGGAGAACGCGAAAAAACGCGACAATAGTGCGAAGGAAAATTAGCGCAACGCTAGCGAATCTCAGCTCAAGCTTCTTAGTAAACGGTTCCCAGTGAGAGCACTCGAATGGGCACGTCAGGGTGCCAAGCCACTAAAAGGGAAGAAGTGTTGCGCAACAACATTGTTGTTAGTTTTGTGAACGATCCAGTGAAAGAGTAATCATTTCATGTTGCCCTTACCAGTGAACGTTAATCACATCCGTTTCAAATATGTCAAAATCCTGATAGAAATTAATTACACTCAAATGAGTATTACTTGTGTAATTATCACTCACATAGTATACTAGGTTGTTCATTATATTCGGAGCCTCGATAACAGAGAGCTACGATACGATAACTGCTACGAGTCTAATTTTTTTTTGTCATATTGGTACACTATTCAAATGAACGTATGGAAAGTTTCATTTCAATCGGTCACTTACTTTTTTTTTACAAGCCTTTTAGTATCGACAGTATTTTTGTCACGTCACAGTATTCTTTACAGCTGCTATGACGTCATCATTTGATGAAAAACGATTTCCGCGCAAGATTTTTTTTAGGTTTGAAAACAGATGAAAGTCACTGGGGGCCAAATCTGATGAATAGGGTAGATACTCCAACAATTTGAACTTTAATTCATGGATTTTCGCCATTTTAAAAATGCTCTTGTGACCTGGTGCATTGTTCCATTTTTAGTGAATGCGGCGACCATTTTGCAAACAGCGTTTAGGAACCCAAAACTTCAGTCAAAATATTGGTTATACTGCTCAATTAGATGGCTAGGCCTTATACTAAATCTCTTTAAGTGATTCAACGATTTTCCAATACGATATCCTGTATATTTATACGATTCCAGGTGTTGTGTCTGTTTTTTTGACGTTTTTAACATGGATCGTCTTGAAGGCTACTACGACTACGTTTAAACTCAGAAACCTCTCTTTGAACCCTGTGACATGTCGATACTAAATGCCTTGTAAAAAAAAGTAAGTGATTGATTGAAATGAAACTTCGAATACATTCGTTTGAAGAGTGTACCAATATCACAAAAAAAATCAGGCTCGTAGCACCGCTCCTTTTTATCGAGGCTCCGAATATAATGAACAACCTAGTAGTATATCTTCTTCTTCTTCTTCTTCTTTTGGCGCTACAACCGCTGAGCAGTCTTGGCCTGGCACCAGAGACAATGTTAATCTCTGATGCTCTTCTTCTGTAACTTTTAATTTTTTACGGACGGGATTGTTAGCCCCGCGCCAACCCCCCTGTCACGCCGGTATCGGGAATCGAAACCATGGTCGGTTGAGTTACAACCGATCCCGGGATTCGAAACCCAGGCCAGCTGCGTGACAGCGAAGAGCACTACCGACTGCTCTATCAGCGGGGGGCGAGTAGTATATCAGTTCGTGATAATTATGATCTGCAACAGGTATCTTTAGGAACAAAACTTCCGTTGTTTTGTTAAAGCTTCACGGTCAATCTAAGCTTTATCAGTTACAAAATTCAGTTACTCGGCGCATTTCATGGTTCCAGCAATTGAAACATAAATGTAATTCGTTCATCTCTCTGCAGCAACCTTTCCGGTTGAGGGAAAAACATATGCCACGCACGTGGTTGATCATTAGGTTCAACATTTAAGCGTTAAACATAATAAAGTTGGTCTCGGGTTGGTTGCCGGAAAAAGGAAATTCATGACACTTCATCAAAACGATGCCAAAATAACTTCCGCCAGGGAGTGTATGTCGAGGTGAACGAAGCTCGAACCCTTTTTCCGTGCTCCAGCGTGAAATGCTTCTATCTTCTCTGTCATTTTGTTTAACAATACCCTGCTGACTGATGCTAGTTCATTATATTTAGCAGGGATTTGTGTTACTCTCATCATAATCATTAGAGAGGCTTGCGACGAGCAGAGTTCATGCTGTGTAAACAGTTTACGTGCGGTGAGAAGTAGTGTGTGCTGAAATGACTAAAAACAAGCTATAGCGCCATTGCAGAAGCTACGTGTATGCTAATGGTATACGGTATGCAAGTGCAAGGATGCTCATTGAATAATTTGCCTAAAGCCTTTCGCGTCTATACAGGCACTTCGAAAGAGTCTTCTAAACATCTCAAAACATAAGCCATTCAGTGTTATCGTTTCCAGAACACCGGAGCAATGAAAATGCAATTTGGAAATGCTATTAATCCCTCGCACGAGGTACGAAAACACGCACGGCGTGACGTGACATTGAACCAACACAAAACAATCACCCGTCAGCGAAACGCCTAACGCGGCACGCAGGTTGCAAATATTTACGATGCACGGTGCCGTACTCGCTCGCTCCGCAGTCCTGCCTTCGTATCCTTTTGCACCTGTAGTATGAGCGAGCATAATATCGTTGGACAGCACCCAGACAGTTGGCCACAAACGCCGAGGCTGGTGCATTATTAAATCGCCACAATACGCACCTGTCAGCTGCCAATGCACTGAAAGTCAATTTTCTTCGTTGCTTTAATGCAATCCACCTTCGACGCACAATCTTCAATTTGTCGGAACAGTACAGGCACATCGGAGACCCTTTGTTTCGTTCTTGGTCTTCGAATTAATTTCCCCCAGATGCCATTTCTTGTTGGCTTACTACAGGGAAAATGCAACTCGACAAGAATCTACAGAGGCCGGTGAAAGGATTTTAAAACAGCTTTAAAAGATTTCATGAAATACGAGTATGAAAAATACTTTTGGCGTGTAGAAGATGGTTTGTAGTTGAGATGTTGCCGGGACGTTTGTCAATTCGGTGCGGTGTTGATTTCTTACGCCCATTTTCATAATCCTTGATTATTTTACAGAATCTTACCCAGATTTTGTCGAACTAAGTACTAGGTGTATGCGTCAAAAATCGGGAACTTAAAAAGATGGCTGTACCTGCCGATTGGGACTTCCCAGTTTAGCGGTTCATTCATCATTACCTTATTTTGACATCAGGTAAATGATTTCAGATTGAAAAAAACAATTATTTCACTTTGCAACCCATCATTGAAAGGGTTAAACTATGTCAACTTTTGTGCCTGAAAATGACGTTTTGCGGGGATTATAATTTTTGTGCTCCTCTTGAAGAAAACTGCTTTGGAATTGCACCAAATGTTTGTCGGGACTTCTGTTCGGAAGATCGCAGTGCGTTAAGTGGTTTAAAAAAATTCAAAATAGCGATTTTGACTTAACAAAGAAAAGCGTCGAACGACTCCAAAAAACGGACTTTCTGATGGGACAGAAAGGTGTGGTGTTTTACAAGCTGCTAAAACCTGATGAAAACGTTAATTCCGGTCGCTATTGACAACAAATGATCAATTTGAACCATGCATTGATTGAAAACGACCAAAAAGCCGTTCCAGTTTTTTTGAATGGAGGCGCCTGGTGGCCCGTGGCAACAAGCACCAGGCGCCGCAAAAAACAAAACTGTTTCAGGATAGTATTAAATCACTTGGATGGGAGCTGCTATCCCTTCCCGCGTTATTCACCAGACTTAATTCTTTCCGAATATCATTCATTTTCATCGATGGGACACGTATTGGCTGAGCAGCCCTTCGTTTTTCTACGAGGAAGTCGAAATGGGATGACTAATTAGTTTACTTTAAAAGTCGAAGAATTCTTTCGTCTGGGAATCCATGATTCAGCAGAGAGATAGGAGAAATGTACAGCTAGCGATGGCACATACTTTGAATAAAATAGAAAATCGCATTAAAATTTTATAAACGTTTTTTGTGTGTTAAAAAATCCCGATTTTTGACGCATACATCTAGTATACTCTAGTTGCTTTAATTCCCGAAAAAACGAAGCAAATCAAGCAAAGTTTAATAAGTGTGATTCGATTTAAACTATTTGCTTGCTACACAAATACATTTTTTGTCAACACTTCTGTTCTACAACTTCATTTAGCTGCCCTGAAGTAATGCCCTCTGCTTCAATTTATGTTCGCTTGATGATTTAAAGACTAAGATGATTTAAAAGACAAAAAACCTTTCGTATGTTTTATGCAAAACTCCTACAATATCATTGTGCTTCGCAGCGCGGACGACAAACGGTCTCTGTTTGCGCGCGCGTTTGCACAGCTTCCTTGCGCAAAGAAAGCAAGGAAAGTGATTCTCCGCAAAACCATTGTCCATTGGCGAAACTAAAAGAAAATCGAAAACCATTTCCCTCTCAGTTTCGCGAAATGGGGCGCAAAAAATATCAAAATCATTCGTTTTAAAAGCATTCCCAACACCAGGAGCACGTGGCAAGGAAAACACGAGGGAAATGTATCCACCAGCCTTGCGGCCAGGTCGCTTGCGCAACATCACTCAGTCAGAAGTGCCGCGCGCGCCACTGTCGCGGTTACTGTGTCTCAAATTTTGGGCAAATTTTGAAGCAAAACAATGTCTATCTGAAGAAGGAGCCGGCGCCTAAGGAACGTGATGCTTTCGGCAAACGTCGGCACACAGAACCCACTCTGTCCCCATGGCGCTTGTGTGAAGAAGGTATCATCTACTTCGGTATGTAAATTAAAACGATTCCAGCCCCGCCGACGGTACCGTACACGGGGTAACATAAGGGTAACATTAAACTTTGTATCTAATCTTTGCACAACGGAACACGGCGTCGGGACACTGTTGCGTTCTTTGTTGCGCTGCTCCAACTTCCGCTGATTGCGTGATGAACGGGAACATCAGCGCCAGCGGTGGGACGGTGTGCTTTGTGCGCCGATGTAGCGCAACCAGTGGAGGTGATAAGACTCAAGTAGCAGTAAAAAAAGCTAATCTTTCCTCCTGTAAACAACTCCGCACGCTCAACAAGCGCCACAAAAATGGTTCCAGCGACAAATCTTATCTCCTTACGCAAGGGCACCCTCGTGGGGTAAGTGTTTGTAAGGGTAGAGTTGGATTAAAATTGTTTTACAGCAAACCTTCTCCCTGACACCACAGTACAGCGGTGCATCAGCGACTGGGAGCTGCACTCAATACGGAAGAGCGAAGAGTGAACACTGGGAGTCTGCAGATGTGCCGAAAAGGTTGACCGAGGCAAAAAGTCCCACAAATTGATTTTGGGTTTGGGGATTTTTTTTTTTTTGCGTGTCTTACTACACCCGTGCCATTCGACACCGGAAACTCTTAACCTTGCGACCTGCAAATGGATAATGCATTCCTCGTGCTTTATTGACGGTGGCCACTTCGAATAGCGCACAGGTGCACCCAACGGCTCTCGGTGGTAGTTTATCTTGGTGTGCCCTCGGTGTTGGTTGATAAGTTTGTGGACATCTCTTGCAGAGTTTTCGTGGGGAAGACATTTCGGGCATTGACCCAAAAAAATGTTTTAAAATTTAAAGAAACGTTTTTGAGACTACTGAAGAATGTGCCCAGTTAAGGCAGCCCCGAAAGTACGATTTACCAAACAATCGTTAGAGCAAAAACCAGTCTTTCTCTGAACCATCCCTCCAGCAAGGTTCTAAATACTTTGCAGGGCTCGCGGTTAGGCAATCGTACGCCACTTGCGCACATTGCTCTGGCGTCACTGCTCTGGCTGCCGAAGTAATTCGCAAGATGGTGGCACGTTAGTTTTAAGCAAGGCCTTCACGTCGTCTTCCGTGACCAGCGAAGCAGAGAACACACGATATTGCTTCCGTTGGAAATCAAATAAATTATTGTAACAACGCTCACCCGTAGTTGCTATCCCTTTTACATCACCCACCATGGACGCAGCAGCAGCAGCACCGAGCAACGGTCAGGAAAGCAGGGAAATCTGTACCAAATCGAAAAGACCATCTTCGAGACGTGGAAAGAGTTACGATCGCTACTGGAACATATCTCCGATCCGGTGATCCACTGGAATGGCGCGGAGTGGATGTGCAATAAAGTGGCCATGGATGTTGTGTGAACTAGCAAATGGTCCTTGCCCATGCCATGCCAGTACGTCCATGGTAGGGTTGTTAAATAGTAGCGAACGTTGAGCAAACGTTTATGTGCCGGCCTGGGTGCATTTGCTCCGTCTGCTGGTTCCCTTTCTCGATTCTGCCCACCGCTGATAAGTCCATTTCTCTCGACACATTCCGAGACCATCGGAAATGTGCCATATTTCGATGCCCAAACGTCGGAGAAGTTGGACGATTGGAAGCAAAAGTTAAAACCCTAACGGCAGCAGCAGAAAAACTGGAACACTGGAGTTGTGCAATTTTTTAAACAATCCAATTCCGGCACACCATCCTTTTCACGGTAATGCACTCGCATGCAGGCGATGTGTTCAGCACACGCGGAACTATTCTTAAGGAAATAATCTTTCTTCCATTACATTTTTTTCTTGTTTCTCACAAACCAAGTGGATAGATAGTGAACACGTTCCACTCAATCGTGAACGAAGGAGTTGCGAAAAAAGGTTAGTTTTCCAGAATGCACGCTCCCTCCCCCATCTCGTAGCTTTAAAATATGTCTTAATACCAAGGTGCTTTGGTAAGAAACAGAGGCATTTGCTCAGCAAATTGGTTCACCTTCACCATAAAAAATGCATGAATGGCACTCCACCACGAATGTGCAGAATCGTTTCCGTTAATGCCTACCAATAACGGAGTGTTTGTTATAGTAAGATTCTTCTAATTCTAGATGATTGCGTTGACAAGGAAGACTTTTTTAAAGGCAGCAATGCCGTAAAAAAATTGTTTACCAATTTTTGGCAACAATTTACTGGCATTTCATTTTACTTTAATCTTACCAGCGGTGTGCGTTGAGATTCGGAATTTTAAAAAGATGGCTGTACCTGGCGATTGGGACTTCCCAGTTTTGCTGTTCATTCATCATTTCCTTGTTTTGACATCAGGTAAATGATTACAGGTCGAAAAATAAATTATTTCGGTGTGCAACCCATTATTGAAAGGGTTAGACCATGTCAACTTTTGTGCCTGAAAATGACGTTTTGGGGAGATTATTATTTTTCTGCTCCTCTTGAAGAAAACTGTTCCGGAATCGCACCACATGCTTGTTGGGACTTGTGTTTGGAACATCGCAATGCTTTAAGTGGTTTGAAAAATTTCAAAATGGCAATTTTAACTTAACAAAAAAGAAGCGTCCAAGGACTCCAAAAAACGGACTTTCTGATGGGGCAGAAAGGTGTAGTGTTTCACAAGTTCCTAAAACCTGATAAAAACGTTAATTCCGATCGCTACTGACAACAAATGATCAATTTGAACCATGCATTGATCGAAAAACGACCAAAATGCAATTCTAGTGGGTTCCAATGGGAGCGCCTGGTGGCCCGTGCCAGCAAGCACCAGGCCCCCCAAAAAACAAAACTGTTTCAGGATACTATCAAATCACTTGGATGGGAGCTGCTATCTCTCCCCGCGTTATTCCCCAAACTTGGCTCTATCCGAATATCATTCTTTTTCATCCATGGGACACGTATTGGCTGAGCAGCCCTTCGTTTTTCTACGAGGAAGTCAAAATGGGATTACTAATTAGTTTATTTAAAAAGTCGACGAATTCTTTCGTTTGGGAATCCATGATTTAGCAGAGAGATAGGAGAAATGTATAGCTAGCGATGGCACATACTTTGAATAAAATAGAAAATCGCATTAAAATTTTATAAACATTTTGTGTGTGTTAAAAACAGTCCCAATCTCAAAGCACACCCCTGGTATTCTAATTTAAATTTGCAGCTCACGACCATATCCGACTAAAACTGAACAAAATATCTACTTCTAACTTTCTTAACAACAAGTTGTGTACACGATTTTCAGAAATTTTGTACGAAGTACCGCAAGGTTTGCGACGCAACAATGCGCCCACAAAGTTTTGCGAAAATGTAAAATATTTCGGAGAAGACACATTTTTTTGTTGCCAACACGTGCGGTTCTAATTTTCACCTTCCGGTTCTTGGTAAACCGGTATTCCTCTACCGCCATGGCCCGGGTTCCGGTGCGGCACAAGCGTACTGTCTGGTTCAATAAAGTGCAGGACGAAGTCGGAAGTGAAAGTCTGTCGAAGAATGTCGGTGGAATTGGATGGTGAAGAAAACATAAAGATCTCTCTACTTCACATACTGAAGCGGAATTCTTTGGCGACATTTTTCCGCCCAGTGGATAACTGATAACTGTCCCGCTTTTCTTTCCCACAGTTTCCACATGCACACTCGTCTGTCGGGTTCGATTTCCGAGACATTTTTGCCGTCAACAGTGACGTGATCGTCATTCTGATTTTGCTCCAAACGAATGAACATCAAACGGAGTTCGGTGTTTCCGAAGCATGATGTGAGCAAAAATAGATTCTTTTGCCCGCCGGACTCATTTCTTCTTTGTGGCCGTTGGCGACGGAGCATAAATTAATTAAGTCTTTATGAGAAAAGCATTATGCTCCTTCTAGAAACTGTAATAACAAACAAACAAACCCACATTTTATCAGTGTATGCCGCCGCGTCCGACCTATGCCGGATCCGGAGCAAATAAAAACGGAAAGTAAAAGAATGTTATTCAATTAAAGCAAATAGCTGTCGGCGATGGCTGGAGACCGCTGGTTAACCTCATCGCTACGCCATTATGCAAAAGATGTATCCATTTTGCAACAATGACGTAAGGATATCATCATGGTGGAGTATTCGGAAATGGATCGTTCCCTGCTCCGTGTACGCGAGTTGCCTTCGTAATGGATGGACCTTTTTCCCATTTTTCCGGTCCTCGTGAAACTTCGTGCGTTTAAAGGGACTGAAGCTTTCGCTGTAAACTGTCGTCCCTAATGTTGAACATTTAGTTCGGCCACAGCATCATCTCCCGGGGTTCAAAACGGGGAGTGAACACGTCCTCTTCCATTGGTTATGGCTAAACATGACCAGTATGCATATTTGAGAACGAAAATTCTCACGAGAATGATTACTTACCAGCCGATATCTGCCAAACTCATTTTATGGCCAACGCATTCTATGCGGGCCGTGCTTGCTTATGCATAGCACACCAACCTATTTCTCTCCGGAATGGCCACGTTTTGCTGAGTCTGCTTTATTTCAATCTCAACTAAAGTGAGGGTTTTATCGTTTTTTTTTCTCGTCCTTGTCCCTTCTTTCGGACCACGACTTTCGCTCGGTTGACGCACCGGACACAGGATATTCGTCCCTAGCGACCATTTGGCCCCCTGTTTTGCGGGTGCCGGGCATTAGAAACTCCCTGAGCCGAACACCAAACCGAATGCAGCAAAGCGAGTGGAAACAAATATGCGAACCACAAGTGATGATCCCGTGTTTTACTACGTTCCCGGGGGGGATATTCAAGGACCCAAACTTCGAAAGGCTTCAACATTTTCGTTTTTTGCATCTGTTTTCTAAGTTTTTGTAACATATTTACAAAAAGGGCACAATACGTTGTAAATGGCACTCAATTTATCAGCGAAAAGTTCAGTGATTATGCTGACTCCACAGCTTGTTGTTCTATGTAATCCTTTACACACAAAGTCGTTGTAATTGGAATGGTGTTGAAAAGTATGATAAATTTGGAATTTTTAACAATACCGAGTACTAGCCGGTTGATGATTTCGTTTTGTTTTCGATAACGTAATAATTGAGGGCAGTTTAACAAATGGTGTTAGTTCAATTTCTGCAAACATTGATGTGGCTTAATATAAAGTCGGCTAAAATTAAATCCATTATACTCCCGGTAGATGGCTTTAGTGATCGATATCTCGTGAGTATCATTTACCAAGTCAAAAATATGGTTTCTACACCTTAAAACTCTAAAACTTATTTCATCCCACCGATTCAACGCAACCAACTGTATCGCTGTACTTCTTTAAAGGCCAAGTAACATAATGCAAACGTTTCCCGCATTTTTTTTGCAATTAACACTGCAATTCCAGGGTTCAGCTCTAGTGTTCCAAAAGGTGTACAGTAAAGGAACAGTTTATTTAAAATCTGAAATCAAACCTTCGTTTTATACTTTTACAGAGTCATAAAGAGCTTTAACACGTCGAACATAAATGAGAAAAGTATTTCTTATATCCCAAGGGCGGTTAACAGGAAAATTATTAACCAATTACCAGCGATAAGTGACACGAAAAACGTGTCCCATCACCCAACTAGTACCCAATTAGATGTATCCGTGTCAGCGGCGGTGCGAATGAAACTTGATTAAGGTGGACATGAAACCATCACCCACGTCTCAGAAAGGGACGCGGCCACCAATCAAACAGAAACTCGCCACTTATACGTGCGCGCCAAGGATCAATTTTAGGTTCCTCCGCCGTAATCCGAAACCATCGTGCAAAGAAATCTACACCCTGCAGGCGCACACGAAGGAAGCGCGCCATTGCCCGGATCATCTTTCGCGCCCGATTCATCCGACCCGTGCCATAAATCGTCCGATTTTCCGACACGCCCGGCACCCGTGCGTCCGTGATTATGAGCTGGAAAACTATAAATCGAATCAAAGCTTCGAGGAAAACTCGGAGCGGTCCCCGGCTGGCCGGGGGGGGTGGAGGGACTGGTACAAATGGTGCCTATCGCGCATCATTGACGGGCGCGCGTCGGTTTTCGCACGATTTACGATTGCTTGAAATCCCGGCGTAACGTGAACACATAAAGCGTCCAGTGACTCTTCGCTTCTGGTCACAGACCCTCCTGAGGGGACGGTAAGTAAAAAAAAACAGGAGCAAGAAACGTGAAAAGTGTCCGTTGGCGTCTAAATCATGTTGCTCCACACAAAGGAAGAAATGGACACTGCGAATTTCGCTGAAGTTACTATCTTCTTCCAACTTAACGCCACCATATCACTATGTGGTCCGCCGTAAACCCGGCATTTAGCACTCTCTTCGGAGCTCAGAAATCAAAACCCGAACAGCCGAGGTGACCGGTCTTAACGATCACGACATCACGTCACCGAAAAACTACTCAACCGGACAAATGACGAGCTAAACTTTACTTTTTTTCTGCTACCCGTTGACAGCTGTCGGACGCTATCTTGCCGTCAATTTATGGACGCCCGAGATTGGAGAAAATTTGAAACCCTTATTTTTATTCGCGCGTCCAAACGGCTAGATGGGGCTAGAACCCATCTAAGCTTAGGAGACCCACGACATTTACCAGTCAAAAATATGGCAAACAACTTTGTAAACAAACAAATCACATCAATCAATATGGAACAATATACTAGGCTGCTCATTAAATTCGGAGCCTCGACAAGAAAGAGCGCTGCTACGAGCCTGATTTTTTTTTGTGATATTGGTACACTCTTCAAATGAACGTATGTGAAGTTTCATTTCAATCGGTCACTTATTTTTTTTACAAGCCATTTAGTATCGACATGTCACAGTATTTTTTACAATGGAAAAAATCAAGTATCGTGCAGTGATTTAATTTTTATTTTTGAAGGTTTAAAGCAAAGGAAAATTATGAACGAATGTTGAAAGTGTATAAGGACTCTTTACCTTTAATTAGGTGGTTAAAAGAGGGGTTATGAGTTTAGACGTGGTCGTAGTAGCCTTCAAGACGATCCATGTCAAAAACGTCAAAAAACAGACACAACATCGGAAATCGTAAAACAATACAGGATATCGTTTTCGAAAATCGTCGAATCACTGATAGAAATTAAGTACAAGACCTAGCCAACTCATTGAGCAGTATAACCAATATTTTGACTGAAGTTTTGGGTTCTTGAAAGCTGTTTGCAAAATGGGTGCCGCATTCGCTAAAAATGGAACAATGCACCCAGTGCAACAAATGGCAAAAATCCATGAATTAAAGTTCAAATTGTTGGAGTATCCACCCTATTCATCAGATTTGGCCCTTAGCGACTTCCATCTGTTTTTTAACCTGCGCAAACCTAAAAAAAATCCTGCGCGGAAAGCGGTTTTCATCAAATGATGACGTCATAGCAGCTCTAAGGAATACTGTGACGTGACAAAAAACTGTCGATACTAAAAAGCTTGTAAAAAAAAAAGTAAGTGACCGATTGAAATGAAACTTTCCATACGTTCATTTGGATAGTGTACCAATATGACAAAAAAAAATTAGACTCGTAGCAGTTACCGTATCGTAGCCCTCTGTTATCGAGGCTACGAATTTATTGAGCAGCCTAGTATGTCCGTCAAAAAAGTGTATAAAAGTATAAATTGATTTTCAACGCAACAGAACCTACGCAATCAATTAGATAAATCATTCAAGGAAAAAGTGTCACCACAAACAATAATCTAACACATCGTTCAATAAGTCCCGGGACTAGCGTAGAGATGGCGCTAATAATGCCACTTATATAGCAAGATTTAAAAGTACCAACCTTCAGATAAGATGTGTCCAAATTTGATGCAATTCGAAACATAACCAAGAAAACTATAGTGGTCAAAGTAAAGCTATCTTTGCAATCGTGAAAAAATTGACCAAACCGAGTTTCGTGTGTTGATAAAACATTGTTTTCTCAGCAATGATTTGAAAAAAACGTTGGATATGCACCAAAAATTGGAAATGTATTTTCCAAATGGATGCCGCGTTTACTCACAATGGAACAAAAGCCACCATGGACAATTCTATCGAAACGATGACCAAACTCAACGAATTAGGCTTCCAACTGCTTCCTCATCCTCCGTACTCGCCGGATATGGACCTCAGCGACTACTGGCGACTACACGGATCTAAAAAAGATGCTCCAGGGAAAAAGATATGGTTTGAATGAGGAGGTGATCGTCGTCTGCTACTGAGTGTCATTTTGAGTCAAAAGACAAATCGTTCTACAAACATGGTATTGGAAAGTTAGAGAAGCGTGGAATGATTGTATTACACTTGAAGGACATTATCGTGATGAATAATATTTGCCGATAAAATGTTGTTTTCATAGTTAGTCCCGGGATTTATTGAACGATGTTTTAGGAATATGTTCATCATAAACCACATCACACCGGACAGGCAGGGCATCTGGAGACAGAATGCAGTCTTTTGTGGTATCTCGTGTAAGTCAACAAACCCCTACGACAGAGCTCTTCATCTCTGCCGGAAAACTCAAATGTGGAGCAGTCCTCACGAAGCGCATAAACGAGCACCCCGCAGCATAGTTCGGAGAGGATCTTCTACTTCTTCGGAGGATCTACATAACTTACGGTCATCGAAAATAAATCGTAAATTAAAATGATAGCTTTTCCCCTAGGCACGTATTTTTCGAGAAAGCAAAGACAAACCTCGGAGCAGCCCACCAATGTTTGTCTTGGCGGTTTTACGCTCCACAATAAATCGGAGCTATCGGGGAGGTATCACGAAAATTTCTCCATTTCACTCCTGCTGCCTGCTGTTTGGCTATCGGGTTAGCACACCATTTCTTGTCACATTATCATGGCTCGAAGCTGTGGACGGCAATTGTGGACGCCCGAGGATCCACCGGGTGGGCTGGTGCGTTACTTTTTGGTGCCGTGTGCCGAGGCTCTTTTTACAAATTGACCACGTAAACGATATCCCCCACCAGGCCAGCCAGCATATGAAAAACAAACGTGCAATTTCACTCCCCGTTTTTCGCCATCGCTAAATTCGCATTCGCGGACATTCGCGGTGGCTGCTCCATTACAGGCCCAAAACAAATAAACTTCCGCCTGCTTGGCACTGATTCGCGATCCGCGCTACGGCCGCTGCAGTGGGACAGTGTGGGACCACCACCAGGCACACTTTCGAAACAGGTTTGCACTTGGTTTGTGTTACGGTTACGTTGTTGAGTTCGGCCGGCTTGCAACCCTTAAGAAGGCTTCGGCCTCTTGCCACGCGCACGCACCAGATAGCGACAAAAAGCCGGTTTTCACGAACGAGCATAGTGGGTCGGGGGGCCAACGTGTATGCGCCACGTACGAACGACTGCCACGCTGCTGCTGTTGCTGTCATGAACATCGAAGTCCTCTTTCGTGCCACTCACCGAAGTGAGTCAGACATTCCCCGCATTACTAAACACTCACGGATCGTATTGGAAATGGGTTTAGTATGGGCCACTGGGGAGCGGGGATTGGTTTTTCCTGACTGACACGCAAGCCAACGTTAAGCATTCCGACACTCTTGACGGCTGTGGCGTTGAAAGAAGATAGTTTTTGGTAGTACCATAGTTTAAACCACGCAGACTTAGATCAAAATAGAAGACTGAGCAAGTTGATACCATGCTAAACTCAGATCACGCATAAACACCATTGCCAGTGCCAGTCCTCAATCAACATACTAGGCTGCTCATTAAATTCGGAGCCTCGATAACAGAGGGCTACGATACGATAACTGCTACGAGTCTAATTTTTTTTTGTCATATTGGTACACTATCCAAATGAACGTATGGAAAGTTTCATTTCAATCGGTCACTTACTTTTTTTTTACAAGCCTTTTAGTATCGACAGTATTTTTGTCACGTCACAGTATTCCTTACAGCTGCTATGACGTCATCATTTGATGAAAACCGCTTTCCGCGCAGGATTTTTTTAGGTTTGAAAACAGATGGAAGTCGCTAAGGGCCAAATCTGATGAATAGGGTGGATATTCAACAATTTGAACTTTAATTCATGGATTTTTGCCATTTGTTGCACTGGGTGCATTGTTCCATTTTTAGCGAATGCGGCACCCATTTTGCAAACAGCTTTTAAGAACCCAAAACTTCAGTCAAAATACTGGTTATACTGCTCAATGAGATGGCTAGGCCTTATAGTAAATCTCTTTCAGTGGTTCGACGATTTTCGAAAACGATATCCTGTATTTTTTCTACGATTTGAGTGTTGTGCCTTTTTTCACGTTTTTGACATGGTTCGTCTTAAAGGCTACTACGACCATGTTTAAACTCAGAAAACCCTCTTTTAACCCCCTAATTAAAGGTGAAGAGTCCTTATACACTTTCAATATTCGTTCATAATTTTCCTTGGCTTTTAAACCTTCCAAAAATAAAAATTAAATCACTGCACATACTTGATTTTTTCCATTGTAAAAAATACTGTGACATGTCGATACTAAATGGCTTGTAAAAAAAAATTAAGTGACCGATTGAAATGAAACTTCACATACGTTCATTTGAAGAGTGTACCAATATCACAAAAAAAATCAGGCTCGTAGCAGCGCTCTCTGTTGTCGAGGCTCCGAATTTAATGAGCAGCCTAGTACTGTCGTCGTCGTCCCAGCAAGATTGGTGTTAGTTTTTGACGATTATTAGTACGTTCAAACCAAAGTGTCTCACCTCACCAAACACCTCACTTATGCTGTCGTGAAATTGCTAAAATTCCACTCTCCCTTTGAGCACACCCAAGCAGAAACAATATGAGAACAACGGCCGAAAAGAAAACAGCTGACCAGCGCGTAGACAGTCGGCGATGCTTGAAGTCGCGGCCATAAAAGCGCCACGTTGGCCGGGCCCACTACTTCCGTACACACGACGACGTTTGCTACGCACACAAGCTGCAATGAAGGTGTTGGAACTGACACGATATAAAGCTACGTACTACCGACATGGTGGCGCTTAGTTTAGCGCCTGGCAACATGGAAACATTCACAGCCGTAATGAATGGACGCGGTTCATTTTTGTAGCTTTGCTGGAAGGATTCTACAAATTACCCAACCGACAGACAACAGCTTTGATGGGGGACACTTCTTCTCTTTCTAACTCAACATGCCAATGAAATGTGTGTCATTCATTGTACCCCAGATGATAAGATAGATAAATTATACGTTTGTACTCACAAAATGAGCTCATTATGTGGCGGCACCGGAACAATAATGACTCAAGTGCGACAAGTGAAAAAAATAACCATTCGAGAACGACGAAAATGCCAGAAAAAAGCTAGTTCCATACCAGTCAGTCAGTTGGAAAGCAAAAGTGTCAAGAAAACAATATTACTTGCGCATTGTCGTTCCCTGATTTAATCACTCAAAATGTCGCTGCTAGTGCGGATGACCCTTCACTGGGTAAAACGGATGTCCCGAGGACCCGTTTTGCCAGCCCGTAACAAAACCCACAACTAAATGGTCTAATTTTAGTTGAACTTTACACCGTTACCAGCCGGTAGGGGAAAAAAGTGTAATAAAAAGGCGCTACTTTTAGAAACGGAAGTTCGGCCATTGGTCCCTACCCCCGGCGAGGGCATGCGGCCGGTAAAGCGGCATAAGGAACTCGTATCCGGTTGCTCGTTCCATTTCCGGTTCCGGTTGGCCCGTTCGGCTGAACACCAGTAGCCAGTAGCCATTTGGTTTCGGGTGGCGCTACGGCGGTGTGCGACCACTGCCGGAACTGCACGGAACCGGAACGCACCACGCCAGGGGGGGGCAAGGGGGTAGGGTGTAAACTTTCCAGCCAGTCGGCCAGCCCCAAAACCAATCAGCCGTGCAGGACCGCACACCGGACCGAAAGAGTGTGGCAGGGCTGATGGCGGTTTTCGCATTGTTCCGCAGCATGGCCGTTACTTTTTTCCCCGACAACCCTCCCACCCCGACCATGCCATTTATTCCAATCTTTCACTTTTCGAAACAGTTTGCAGCGAAGGCCAGTGCCAACCCAACCTAACGCTCGAATTATTCGAGATACGGTGCCACTTCCAAAGTAATACTTTTTCTTACTATATTATTTTGGACTAGGATTAAAATGCTGTAACACGTCCCGTTGCAATACGGGTTTACAAAAAGTGTGCCAAAGACATTCAGCTTTTTGCGCCACACAGTGACAAGTTTCCACGCTCCACTCTGATCAGCACCTTTCTCTGGATGGTAGAGAAGAAAATTGAAAAAAGTTTAAAAAATGGCATTGGTCGCTGGTTCCTATTGAACACTAAAGTTTTGGCTAGTCAAAAAGGCTTTAGAAGCTTTATCATGACAAAGTCTGAAGTTGATATAAAAAAACTATACACTTCGCCGTTTCCGTAAAGCCTTCCAACAGGACACCATTTCTAATGTTTCGGTGACTTTCAGGCAGACTTCCGAACTTATAACACTTCGACGTAAAATGTTCTTACTATACGCTTTTATGAGTATATATATTTTCCACCTTAAATTTATAAAATGTTTACAGGTATGCCAAACTATTTTAGGAAGGACCACAGAGCATTAAACTTTGGATCTTTTTTCTGTTTCCGTAAGCCGCTTGTAGCGCCCCGTGAAAACGACACGTGCAAGAAAGAAACCTTTTTTGAATGGGCAGAGTTAAAGCAGAGCAGAGTTAAAGAAAGACCACGGCGATGATGCCAACAGCGTTCGTCCACTGGCCAGAGATTTTTGTATTCCGAAATAGTTTCCCACCCACCATTAGAATATCTGAAAGGCTGGATGAAAAAACTAACCACTCTTCTCGAGTGAAAATAAAACCCTGAATAGACCAGGTAGACTGGCCACCAGAGAGAGAGTGAAAATTAATTAAAGCAGTTTTCTGATATTTTTTCCATTCGCTCGATACTTGTCTTGATGACTAGCAAAGCTAAAGCGAACGTCACCAACACGAGATTTCACCGCGGGGACCATCAGAAACCCATGCAAAATTAATAAAGTATTCCACATTTACAACCGTTTTTTTTTTTGCTGCACCATCAGGGAGAAAATGTTGAATTATTCAATATTCTGTGTCAGAATGTTTACGTAAGTAAGAACGAAACGAAACTCCATCAAACCTGTCCTTTGTTAAAAATAGTTACCCAGCCAAAGTAAGTTTAAAGTGAAAGGAAAAATTAATGTCACTCACACTCTCAGCGAATGCAAATTTCAACATCGCATAAACCTCGAGCTAGAGATTCATGTCTGGGGCTTTGGATTCGTCCCCCCGGGGGGACTCATTGAAATTATCAATGATCTTTGCACACCAATGCAACTTTCGATGCTACGGTACGGTCGTCCCCGGGCAGACATCAAATGGCGGGCATCCAATTTTCTCATTTACTCAAACTGGTCCCGACAGTTGGTCACTAACTTCGCTTTGGTCCCGTGTTCCCGTACGGGGCACGGCGACCAATGCCAAGGCAATAAGATGGCGTCTGCGGGTAAGAGTGTCTTTTAACGCACCACTTGTGACCAAGCGTACTAAATCGAAACTTATTGCAACTGGTATATGTTTGATGTCCCAGGTTTCGTCGTTAGTAAAACAATTTTGTGTAGTAAATTCCATATCCATCATAAGAACGACATGTCCGGCCGCCCTGAACGCACTTCTCAGAACACTTGTAATATCACTTTCGTTACGGTTTGCTTAAGTAAACGGCACAACCATCGGCAGAACATTGCCGTTCGCATTTGCATGCTTTTTTTTTGCGTGAAGGCGTCAAGCTGTCTCCCGAAAGAGAAGCATTTACTGAACAAACGATCCCAACCTTTGCCAAGTTATCTCGTCCTCGTGACTGCCATTTGGTTTTTGTACATACAGTTCCGGCCTACCTAAAGTCGACACCGTTGCCTTGACAACGACCACTGACGACAACCGGTGAGCAACTTTCGCGAATGTTCGGAACCGAATGCGGCCAAAAACTTATTCCTTTTGCGCTCACCAAACTCTTGCCTCGGCGTCGGGGTGTCGAAGAAACACATAAGCTGGCGACAACATGCAACAGGCCCGAATCGGCCCGGCCCGACCGGCCCGAGGACGATGCCATCCATCGACTTGACGATCTGACGACAGCCGAGCTCAGGGGCGAGTGATGACGCAGGCAGCGCAAACGCATCGGTCGGGCCGAGCCGGGCCGAGATGGCGCGGCACCGCTTTCTTTAACCGACCGCTGACAGATCATGCATAAACGCTTCTTTGTCACCTCCCCCCGGCCACCAGCACCCCGGCTGCGTGTCTCGGGCAGCATGTCACCTCAGCCAGCGGCAGCGACTTTCTCGTTCAGCTGTTACTTTAATTCAAGCCGAAGGTGCAGGCGATTGCGAAGATGGTGCCACGTTGACGACGCGCGCTATCGATGCTAGAAGTTTATGATTTGCATTTATCTTTTCCCTCTTTGCCATCCGACAGCCGGCCGTCAGCCGGTCGACTCCTGTCCCTAGTTTCGCGAGGCGCGAAGTTTGAGGCAAAGAATCAGATAGCTAAACTGATTTACTTGACATAACCCAACTTGACATTTCGCAACTGCTCGTGTATTGATTGATATTTCTTTATTAACTTTGTCTCTTTTCTTTTTTTGCGAACAAGGACACCCATTAGTAGTTGCCAAATGTCATTAGGGGGAAAGAACGTTTGAGCTATTATAATTAGGTGCCAACGTTCGGATTTTAGCGTATGAATTATACGGCACACGAAACTTGTAATGATGAAATGAACATCATGACGGAAATATGAACTAAATTTCACGGCTTAAGCTGAACTAAATGATTGCATTCCCAAACGCTAATTCATGTGGAAATTTAACGACTCGAACTGAAACATTTCACAGCACAGAACAATTGTTTGCCATCTGCCCAAGGAGTCCATGGCTTGCTGGTTCTGTTGTGCGAAAAGTTTAAAATGCCCATAAAAATAAGACTGTAAAAAGCGGCCTAAAACCCAAACGGTTCGAGTCGCGGGGTAACTTCGCAGGGTCATTTGGCCAACTAAAGTGTTCCGGTTCATTATGGAGTAATTGAAAAAGCGAAAGAGAAGCACTTTCCGTGCCACGCGAGAAGATACATTTTTTTAACGAACCGAAAGTGAAGCAATTCTTTAGCGCCCAAACACATACCAAACGGAAGCACAGTGAAAGTGGAAATCACTTTACACCCTCAATTAAATCGCGCTACATTTTACAATTCAACCGTTAGTTTTTTCCGGCCCCATAGAACAGCGCGATGATTGTTAGGAAAGTGGATGAGACAAAAATCAAGGACACTTTGCGGGTGATGCTTATCGTTCTACGTGTAGCCTGCATGCAAATCTACAACACCTATACCATGATTCGAAAACATTGGCTTTCTTTTCTGTAATTCTTCTTCGATCTTGGGCATAAATTCACATGGAACTTGTACTGAGACAGAAGAGCCGAAGAGAGTACTATTTTAGTACAATGCACTGTAAATGTTTTAAATAATGCATAACGGATGTAAAATTTTATTTTGGATTTGGAATCCGTTCTTTGATCCGGAAAACGTAAACTTGAACCTTTGCATAGCCCTTAGGTCTTACATCGCTTTTCCTCCTATCGCCAGGCTCACAAAAGCCCGCAGCAACAGGAGAAATATGTTATAGAGAAAGGGATACATCCGGTTCATAAAGCCCCCACCAAAGCTCCGTGATGATGGGCCGTAAAGACCGCAGCGGTCTTAGTAGAAATGCCAGAGTCAGCAGTTATGTGGTTGGTTCCGGATCCCCCGAAATCATCGCGCCGCTGCCTGCCACAGAAACTAATCCAATTAGGCTATCAGCGGTCTCCGCATTGAAAAGCCGATCGTCGGAGCGTCACTGCCGGGAGTTTCGGAAGCGTGCGACACATGCCGGCCATCGCGAGGTCTCCTTCGCCGGCCGCCCTAATCCAGCTGTGGCAAACCATCACGGCAAGGAACAGCAGGGATTATGGAACGGAATTGTGGAGCAAAGAGGAAAAGTTGAAACAAAGATCTTGGTGGTCCTAGCATTTTTTTTTCACCCCACAAGCCTTTTATATTTATAATATTGTAGCATTAACGAGAGAGAGCACTCCTTTTCCGTACCGAAAATTGGCGCAACTAACGGGAACCACTGGCACATTGAAATGAAACGATGCAGCAAAAAAGCTTAAGAAGAATTTAGTTATCTGTCACTGCTGCTGTGCCAGATGCTAGACGGAACTAAACGAATTCATCATGCTCGCTGCTCTCTTTCCGGTCCCCGAACGGACTTTCCTAATTGACCATGTTTATTATGTTGGCCGGGTGCTGTCGCATGCGGTAAGATCCACAGCTTTCGGTCCATGCTAAACTGCGAGATACTAATGCGCACCCCAACTGGCTACAATAATATTGGCCAAAGCGGAAACCCTCCTAGAGTCAGTGTTGGGAGAGCAGCACGCAGCATCGCGCTCTGTCACGTTTCGCCAAGAAAATCCGAAAAACCACCATCATTTTGCTACGCGACATAATGACCACAAAAACCAAATAAAAACCGGAACTAGTTCACTTGTTCTCATTTTCTCTGTGTCTCTCTGGCATGGTACGGCAGCATCGGTGACCACGGATAGAATGGTTTCATTTCCTCTTGTCTTTTTATGCTTGGCTTCACTGTTTGCGAATGCTAATCGCTGAAGACTCATTTGGGCGTGAGAATGAGAAGGAGCGAGAAAGTTGTACAAGGAAAACCATGAATTTCATGATATGGAATCGATATCGAGCGCAGAGCTGAACATAACTGTCATTATGACAGTAATTATGTATATTTTCTACAACAATTATCATGTCAATGAATATACTATTAATGGGTATTCTATGCGGCAGAACGACGCCCAATTTTGCACTGACGTGGCCAATATGTTGCTCTAGGCCTAGGTTGATTCAATACGAACGTACGCCGTAATGAGAAACATTTTTAATGTCAAGCTTAAGCTCAATGATCTGCTGTGGCCGGAAAACACATTGTTCGGGAAGCGCGAGCTCCGCCTCTCTCATCAGTGTGGCCACTGCTGAGAGCTCGAACGACCGCCCGACAACATAACAACATTATGAGACGTGCTGGAGACACACACCGTCTTACCAGGCGATGGAGAAAGCCCCCGGATGCCGGACGAACGACACCGCACGCAGCGTGACACGAACAGAAGTACGGATAACGATCGTTTATTTTATTGGCCTAATGATGGACAGACGCGGACACTCGGTGGGGCGTGTGAAAAACGCCTTGAGTAGCGGAGCGCACCGAGATGATCGCCACGATGAAATGCTTAACTCGGATTGAAGAACACAGTCTAATCAACACTAGCGGAACTGTGTGAAGGGGAATACAGGACCAATTCTGCCATCACAAACACTCGGAATTTATATTTATTTTTTTAACAAACTTTCCAAATTATTAAACATGTTAAAGCTATTATTTCAATAATTTTATTGAGATAAACTTTTGAGTATTGCTATTAAAATAACAAATATGGTAGCGATTCCACAAATAATAAAACACCATTAAAAGTGCGGAAAGCAATGCTTTCAATAAAGACGGCCAATGTTGCCATATCAAAGCCATAACCCTGGGTAACTCGTTTGGCGATGGCACCACTCAATGTTGTACTCCGTGCCGAGAGCATTTAAGATCTAAGATAATGGGTAGAAGGTAACTGAAAAAAAGACTACCGCTTGAACATAATAAACAAATAAACACATAAAAATAAAACATAAAACCCCGAATTACGTAAACGACATTTGCATGCAATCGGTAAACATCGGTAAACAATCGAAACAACTTTGGCATCAGTCATCCGAGCCCTTCCTGCTCTTCCGAGCCTTTAAGGCATACACATTGGAACCGTGCGTAGGAGCAGAACCTGCATTCAAGTTCCCCTCTTGTGACACGTAAGCGTATTGCGAGGCTATCGCAAGGAATTTAAACCTCTAAAATCAACGGAAAAGCCATCCAATTTTCTTCTCCATTTGCCACCAAGAAAGGATTAAAAATAGACCTCTGCTTTGACTTCCTCGAATTCCCCGCACGCGTGCCATCACGCGTCCTAATAATGTCCAGGTAGCAACATTAATTAGGGCAAAGAAAACAAAAACTCTCAACAACCACAAAATGCTCATCGACGGGACGGAAAGCAATCCATTACGGGCGGACTTCAAATCAAAACCACCCCACTTCAACGGGTTCGCCATACCTCACCGTGTATCGAGTTTCGCTTTCGCCGAAAACCCAACCCAACCCAACGAAACCCAAGGCTTAAAACCGGCCATCCTCAACCGCTCATCGTTTAGCCGCAACATCATCAACTCGAACATCGCCGCTGCAGTTCGGGAAAAACGGGGGAGAAAGTTACCAAACCGGGGGGTGAGCTTCGGGTTTTCCAGAATTTTGCCCGCAGGTGAAGCGGTGGTGGTTTTGGGGAAAATTGATTCTTCACCCAATTTATTATCTCAATTTCTCACAACCTCAACCGCTTAACGTGCTATGCCGGCCGGTCGGCTTGGCGGTCGCTTTACAGGAGTGTTATGATTTCTTTGTCTTTTTTCATATTTATTTACTCCAACGGCGCTAGAAGTGTAAACAATTTGTGCAGTTCATGTTGTTGCCGACGGACGTGGGCCGAAGGATCTGAGGGAAGGCCCAATTTGGTTCCTTTAATAAACTCACTCTTCATGCAAAGTGGGTGTATGAGTTAATAGGATTTGTCTGGTTTAAAACAGCTGCGCTCTTTTATGACTTGTTTTTGTTAATGCTACTTAATAATGAACTCATAATACCACTTCGTTAGGTGCGTTACTAGGAACAACGATACGATCGGTCCCTTCGATCAGTTTTTGTACGCCACACGGTGTCCACAGTACCATATTTACGCCATCAAACAACATGCGTATGCTCATCATCCGGTGCTCATCTTCCGCGACTGCGGGTTCCACAACTCCCTTTTCATGAACGTGTTGCAAACGCACATCGGAATAGTGGATCGAATGTGTACTGGTAGGTTATGCTGCATTGACCACAAACCCTCCCGACACGTGTCGGCCATGTTCGAACCATCGTATCCGTCAGTTTCGTTGCATCGGCAGGTATTTGTTTCTTTCGTTTGCATTTTCTTTCCCTGTGCTCTTCACTTCCCTGCGGAAAATACGCCTCGTTCACTGAAGCATTGTAACGTAAGCAGCTATCGTTGTTTGATTCCGGTGCCAACATGCGGCCTGCGCGAAATCGGAACACCGAGCGCAACCACTTCGGGCGAATGTTAAACATGTTCTCGTTCTTGTGTTTACGAAGGAAGTGCGCTTAGCCTCCGATTAGATGTATTGGGAACTGAGATTGACAATTCGCCTCTTAACATTAACATACCCTGCTGGGTTTGGTTTCCGGTGGCGCACGCTTTTCTAAAACAATTACTTCAATTTGTTTAAGACCAAATCTTAACGCCGCAAATCCTAAAACGAAACCGTCTGTGAAGCTGACTAATGAAGCTCCTGTCGCTTTGTGTTTGCGGAGCGGAAGCTTATTTGAACTCTTCGGTTTCCTCGGACTCGTATAGGACTATCATCGCCGCCCAAACGGGGGCCTTCGCATTTCGTCGTTTGTCAATGCCACATGGGCGATTGATGATGGTAGTGCCTGGGCCATGCGCCACTCGATTGTGAGAACCAGTCAATCAATCGATAGGTACCTGATGGCATTACTTGGGGCACCACCAGTTTACCTTAACACGTGGCACATATGGCATAACCATTCGGCGTACCATCGGTATTTTGACGAGCCCGCCCGTAAAGGTCAATGATGCGTCATCGCGATTAGATCGCATCATTCGGTGCCGCAAATAGAAAGTGACTGAAAAGTTTCAGTTCGTGTCGGAACTTATCGGAAGATGTTTACCCATACACGCTACATCTTATCAGTCGAAACTGCTGCTGGGGGTTCACCGACCAATATCGGTGACTTTCATCCAAAACCGGCCAAAATGTCGCAGTGGTTCGTGGTCTCTCCGATCAATCATTCAGTGTTGGTTAGCTTCTTATAATACCCTTCTTTTGCCATTTGCCATTATCCTGATGATAGTGTTCTCGCACCTAAGAAGCGGAACCTCTGGACCTGAGAGCGTATGATACTTCAACAGAAACGTCACCTAAACAAGATCGAACATTGGGTGATCGTGCCCTCTGAACGGATGGCACTAAAAATAGCTTACCTTAGAAATTTCCGCGCCTCCGATTACTGCTGCTCCGTAAATGGTACCTTGGGCCGGCTTCTGTTGCTTCGTTTGTATCCCGCACCCTAATTCCACCGCTGGATCATCATCTAGCCCAATCCGACGCCAAGAACCGGCTGCCGGTTTCTTCCTCTCACAATTATGCTTCGCCGCCTGCTACAACACATACAACGGAAGCTACGTATCCAACAGCAACCTGGCAGCACAGATTGAGGCTGCTCTTCTCTAGCACGGACCCCAAATAGTAGATCGAGAGCTGCTTGAATGGAGGGAAGATCCCTCTTCTTTTTTTGGAAAAAGGAAGACGCTCACGCACACACAAACATTTCACACGAAGAGTAGCCATTTGACGGGCAATTTTACGTTTCGTTTTCCAACCCAGCCGGCCATCTCCATCAACATGCACGAACGAAACAGCCAAACAGCGAGCGTGATTATCATCTCTCCTCTGGCACACACTTTTTGGTCCACTTTTCCTCAGCGTCTTCCCCGCCAGCCAGCCAGCCTAGTTCCCAGCATAGAAAGTGGGCCGGCAGAGAAGAGGCTACCCTTTTTCGGTTGATGCTGCACAAGTGGGTTCATTTGGTGGGGCGGAATGTTTCATTCATATCGAATTCTGTACATTTATTTCGATATGGTGCTGGTGCGGATTCGCGGATCATCAGCCGCAACCAAATGGGCATCCCCTCCTCGAACGGTAGAATTCTTGTGGAGGCGATCAAAGACAAGCTACAGACAAATGCAACCGCTAGATGTGCCCATGTGTCTGCCAATTGAACCATTTTTCTTGGCACTCAAGACGATGGGGTCATCGACACACGGACCCTTTAAAGAATTCAAAACATTTGTCACAAAAACGGTAAACAAACCGAAGAATGTGCTTGAAGCTGCGGAACAAGATCAGGCTTGGGTTACTGAGATGGAAAAGAGAAACTTCAAGGAATGGGCGCGTAGAACGGTAACTAGGCCACTTGCAACTCGGACACACCTGACACACAGTCAACAAGCGGCGAATGGTGATCGCGCTTTATTCGTGCATAAAATGGGCACATAATTCCGGGTCATAAAAACGATGCCGCCACTCAGCAACAAATCAGAGGGCACGTCTTGGCGCAGTTTAGCACAGGTTTTATGTTTTTCCCCGTTGTCATAGACAACGGCACGCACTGACAAGCGTACATAAACACGACGACAAATGACGACGTCATCATCATCGCCGCCGCCAACGTTGTCCACCACCTGATCGTGACCTGTTTGCCAGGAACGAACTTCTCGGGGAAGGACTCGACGACCGGGGAAGGAAAAACTCGTACCGTTTTCCTCCGGAAACACGCACTGCTCGTTTTCCACTGGCACACACGCCAACACGTCGCACGTTCGACTATGCTGATGCCAACTTTCCGGTTAACGCGGACACAACACACCAACGAACTAGTTAAAGAAAACAACACTCACTCTTCTCACTTTGCCCGAAATCAATCATACATTTGACTGTACTTGCGTACTTACTGTATACGTCAAAAATATTACAAACAGCACGTAAATAAGCGACCGAACGAAACACAACCACACGCGTGAATTTTTTTTTTAAATTCAGCTCCAACTCTTTCGCTGACTTCACCAGTAGCTGTCATCTGTCGTTAAACTTTTGAACCTGACCTTTCTTTACCGAAACTGACCAAGTGCCGAACGATGTTTTCTCTCTGCTCTCCCTGTGTTTTGGACCCGAAGTTAGCCGAAGTCCGTCCAATTCCATTGCTCTCTCTCGTTTTGGCCATAGCAAACTGATGACGTTGGCTGTCAATAGAGATCCTGAGAGCAAGGTACGCTGATGTCAAATTGTACTAAATAACTAAATTGTACGTCCTGAAAATCATAAATGAACTATATAAACATATATATATTAACAACACAAATTAACATAAATATGAAGCACTGATGATAGCATAAACATTACAAATACCGCTAAACCGTACCGATGAAAATAAAGCTTTTGCTGAGAACAATTTGAGTCATATTCGACCGTTTATTTTTGAATCAATATTGATTTTGCAACACAATGCTATTCGATTCAGTAAGTTTTTTGAATCGAAAAACATCTAAACATCCTTTTCCGTACACTGGTCAGCTATCGGAGTAACATTACGGACTATTGAAATAACTGTTTCAGTGCATGGAAAGTAAAACCTATTTACGACGGCGCCATTAGAAATAAGTACTAAATTTCAAACAATGAGATTTTGCTTACTTTTATTGTGCATTAGGCCCTTTTCTGGCAACTGATGTATTAAATGATATTGAAAACACTTTATTGTTTTACAAAAACGACGCGTTTTGCAACGATAATGTTTCATTTAATTTATTTTCATGTAAGATCTCCAATCCAGCTTTTATTCGAATACTTGTATATTTTTTCTAACATTCTGTCCAGTCACCAAATTTTACGCACAATAACTATGAGAATTTTTTTAGTCATAAATTTAGAAGCTTCCGAGCGCACAACAAGGTTGCATCAATGCGTTTCTGAGGCACTATTTTAAACGTTGTGTGTGCCACCCTCCGGTTTTTGGCTGTGGAATTCCTGCACGGAATTGACTTTAGTAAAACCACAGTTAATATTTTTAAAATCTTTGAAGGACAGGGAGATCATGGTGCAATGATTGCGTATTCTGAAAACTACGCTACGAAATAGCACATCACATCGTTTTTGCTTAAGCAGGAAAAAGCAGGTTCGCTATAGATCGTTCTACCAAATGCCCCAGGCAATAGCTCTTCCCGCTTGTACAACAGCTTGAGCAATTGTACCAGTCTGAATTGTCTGAGATTGGGTTGAAGGGTGCAACAGAAGAATGAATTGTTTATTTTGTTCTTTCATTGTTGTCTCATCGCATTTTTGCAACAAATCACTACTAGCCCGATCTAAATTTGATTCCACTGGAAAATATATATGTATATATTTGGTGATAGCTAAATTACTTATCTAACTGCATTTGAAAGCTGTTCCATTTGGACGTACGCGTTGCTTCGAATCTCTCCAAGCGGTCAAAACCTAACCTGTTTATAATTTATTCTGTGCATTTAACAATGGTGTTATCAAAACATGGATGGCAGAGAATGTTCTGTTGATTGTGATTATTATCAGCGAGAGACACATAGTCTTGACTGTTTTACATGGTATAAAAGAAAAGCAACAATTGTAGGATGCAAGTGGCTCGATGAATCTGACTCATAAAATCATTTAAAAAAATTTCCAAAGCAACAACCGTTCGAACGAAGAGCTCCTACATTTACCAACGAATAAATATTAAGCCAAATCGAAGGAACTGAACGAAAGATCTTACTGCGAAAGCGCATCTGTCTCTAAAACAATGGAGAACAACTAAAACAGTTACTATTTCATCACAACACATTAACGTTTTCATTTAGTCTAGTTCTTCTAGACTCCTCTAGGCATTTTTTCGCATTTACCACGAAAAAAGTATTAAGTTTTTTTCGGTTATTTTGCTTCACACTCTCTGCCAGCACAGTCGACGCGTAAGCTCGCTCGTGTTCGTTGCCCATTGCGTATGTTAGTTCCTTGTTTCTTTTGGGTTCATAATCAGTTTATCAGTTTCGTAACATCTTCAAGAACGTTAAAATCTTATCTACAATTGTGTGCATATGTTTCTTTATCGGTGTGTACGTGTTCTGTTGTTTGTTGTGTGAATGTGTAAGTCAGATAAAGATTTGAAGCAATGCTTTACCTATCACTAACAAAACATTTCACTACTGGCGCTCTGTATCGTCTACTTATATGCCCGTGCCTTGTCGATGTTGGAACGCTCGGCGTCAGAGAAGCCAAGAATGCTTTCGATAGCGTTCAGATGTCCTTGAGAGTTTTCCTTGTCTGTCAGGAAGTAGTAGATCGCACTCTTCAGGAACTGCAGCGTGACTTCTGGGTCGACTTTGTTTTTTGTTTGCTGGGCATCAATCAACCGCTTATACATGGTCTAAAACAAGAAAGAATAAGCACGGATTCAAACAGATTTTAACGGCAAACGGCATATAAGGGTGTAAATGAAAACATAAAACTGTTTACTAGAGAAAACCACAAAAAAGCGTAAAGCAACATTTCTTAAAAACGCAAAGCTTGTGAAAGAATTAAAACATAAGCGCCGCCGTAGTAATAAGCATAGGAGTGCAATAGAGAAATCTACAAATGGTGTATTAGGCGAAGGGAATCGGAAAATGTTTGATTTCATGCCGAACGTGGGATTTCTTAAATATTATCATGTTCATGCACTGCAATTGCTCTACACAAACAATTAAAAAACAATAAAAAAGGTTTTTTGCCTTATGTCACAGCAATTACGTTAAGGTGGTTAGGTAACGGAATTAACTGGTTAGCCAAATACCCTTGGGAGTGAACTTAGAATTGGAAACTTTCAAGCAAATCGGTCAACAAGTTATAGTGAAATGTCGCAGTAGGTTTTAAGATAAAAACAAAACCCCGATAACAGAAACGTACAGCAAACTGGAAACGTTTGTAAGGTGCCGCGTGGCAGCCCCAGTAGGTGAAAGGAAGTACATCAGAAATCAAAATTGCGCTAAAGTTCTGCCGAAAGCTAATTATTTACTGCAACCGATGACTACAAACCTTACGGGCACCGAGAAGCCACAGTGAGATTGCTTCTTTCGCGCTCAGTAAAACCTGTGTGCCGCCATTTTCTTGCTGATAGTTCGTATCCTGCACACAGTGATCGAGAGATGGGAACATGGTAGAGAGAGAGAGAGAAATGTGAAAATGATGAGTGCTGCATAGCGTAAAATTTGGCTTTTTCGACATTTTAGCAATCCTTCTTTTGGTAGATGGTTAAATGAAATTCAATAGTTGAATGCGTATCCGAAAAGGGGAAGCAATGAAGTCAATGTGAACGCAATAGAGTGCAGAGTAGAAGAACAGCAGTACAGGAAGTAATAGTGCACGTAGGTATGTTTCGAGATTATGAACTGCACCCAGCAGTGAAATCACGATCCTTTATCACGATCCTTGAATTCAATATGCATGATTCCTTCACGACGAAGCTTCACATTTTTCTATTCTCAATACAAAGAAAATAGGTTGGGATCGAGAAAAATTAGAACACTCCTACAATAGAAGATTAGAAACACTGTGACCAGTGTTCACCACATGAGTTTGGTTTCATTCCGAAGGGATCGGATGGAGAAATTGAAATTTATTGTTTGTTGCCGTTTTCGGAATATATATACATCAACATCAAATGGTCCAAATGTTGAAACTAGCTCCCACGTTTCACAGGAAGCAAAAGTAATGGCATGTCCTTTTGCTAGGCACTAGTCCTAACACAGTCAAACTTAGTCATTTAACCGCATTGTGCATGAAAAAAATGTCCTGCTCTAGTCTTGTGATTCGTGGTATTCTAGAGTCTTATATTCGTGGTATACGAAGCATGAAAATGTAGATGTCACTGTCACACTTATCCTTTCACTTTTAGTAAGCAACAGTCTGCACAGCAACTATGATTGGGCGAGACACCGAGCATCTCCAGTGTTGGAGGACGAACAACATCCAAGCAACGATCGAAGTGTCACTCTACAATAACGATCCAAACTGGGCGGAATGGCCAAACAACACACCGAGCCTGGCGCACTTTACACAGGAAGCAAAAAGTCTACACGAATGTGGTTTACTCATCGTGTCGATCGTGTCTTCGAAGAGCATTTGTTACCATTCACGGGTCCGGCAAGATCTGCTCTGCTACACTTACCCTAATGTTTTCCAGCTCATCCTGAGTGACCTGGAGTTGCTGCATGAGTTCCGGAACCGAGACGCGGCTTGGAGAGGCCCGCGCCACATCCAGAACCCGATCAGCTTGCTCCTGCCGTTCCGCTTCCTGGCCCTTGCTGTACATATGCAGATACATTTTGTTGGCCTTATCTTCCTGTTCCTGCAGCTGGGCTTGCAGTGTTTCCAATTGCTTCTCCAGCTCACGGATGCGTTCCTTGGCCTACGATCGAAAGACGGACTCGTGAAAAAGGGAATTCGTTGGAAGTCAAACGTGTGCGGAGTCTCCCTACCTGCTCGTAATCTGGCACCAGATCACAGTAGCGCGTGTTGGACTCGGCCAGTCGCTGAAGGAGCACCTCAAAGCGATCATTGTTGGACGTCCGGATTTGCTGCTCATCCGTCTGGTGTTGCTTGATCAGCTCTTCGATGCGCTCCTCGTACATCGCCACGAGGCGACGCTTCTCCGCGTCCATGTCTTCGTCGCTACCACAGGCCCGATCCTGCGTGTGCACGTACGAGTCCTTCGAGTGAATCGACGACGTCGTTATGTCTTCAAAGTGTCCGGAGTCGGCGAACGAGCTCTGCATCTCCGAAGTCGACAGTTTGTCGATGAACTGAACCTGATGGATGCCGGCTTGGCTGTGATGGTGGTGATGATGCCGTGGGCTCGCCTTCACGCTACCCTCGTCGATCTGATCGACGATGGGCGAAATGTCCTGGCTCGAGCTCGGCGTGTTCGCGTCATTGGTCGTGTTTTCGCGCACCGTTACCGCATCGCTCGAGTTGCTCCGCTCTTCCGGTGAACTGAGCGAAGCCTTAAACAGTCGCAACTCGACCACCTCCTTCGTCAGTCGCAAGATCTCACAGTCGCGCTGCTCAAGATCACACCGTGCCTGCGACAGCAGCTCCTTCAATCGACGTATCTGCCGCTGGGCGCGCTGAGTCGGCGTCAGATAGTCACCGCCCGTTTGACCAGCGTGGCTGGAGCAGTGCACCACGTACTTCATCTTACGGCCACTAAAGGTGGTCCCGTTGCGGGCCACGTACGGATGGTCGCACGACATACCGCTCGCCACCGAGCTGTAGCTGTGAAGCGAGTCTAGATCATCATCCAGATAGCTATTGACGGGCGATTCCGGCGACACCGGGGGCGTCTTAGGGCTCAGTCCTCCGCCTGCTCCTGGACGCTGCAGTCCCGTTCCTGGTATACCTCCGTTGGGCGTTTGCGGTGTTCTTGGCGTCCTTTGACTACTGCTACTGTGTCCAGAGTTAATAAGATTCAAAGACTGTGTAACGCGAACAGATGGAAGATAAGGGGGAAACAAAACAAGAGAGAATATAAGTAAACACAGCAAGCTAACTATTACTACTCGTTACTATGACCACGCAAGTTACTCGTTAACCATACTATTCCTTCCTTTACCGTCATTTTCGGCCACTTTTATCCATGCTCATGCAAACGCCACCGATGTAAGAACAATCTGCCGTGCTCTTGGTGCAATTCACCTAGGTGGGCTTGAGATCTTCTCACGTTCACTAACTAGAGGTACTTCAATTATAAACTTCTCCCAACAGAGAAGTTTAACGAGTACCGCAGCGCTACAGGCTACGAATTGTATCGCTAATGTTCGCACTTTTCGGTGGTCATCGTTTCACGCACTGGCACACACTACCTTCTAACTATCAAGCTGAAGTGCCGATCGTATCGGCCAATTTGTTGATTTCACCTGCACGCCCCAGCCAGTGCCCTTCCAGCAGCAGCGAGCTTCGCGATCACTCGATCGGTCGCTGGTGCTGTTGCGATAACGCGTTTTTAATTCAAGGCGTCGCTAGGAGACGATTCGAGCGCGGCGGAATTGCTTACAACACCAGCAAACCCATTCAAGCTTCCGATTGTATAGTGTTACGACAGGGACGTATACGACAACCCCCGAACACAACCACACACCAACCACAATCCGCCTGTCGACCAATCGATTACAGTGCACGGTTCCGAAAGTTGTTGGCCGGTACAAAACCTGTGTGTTTGGGTCGTCGTCTTCCGCAACAACAACGCCTTAGTGTTTTAGTTTTTTACTCACAGGACACACGTATGAGCGTATTTTCTAGACAAACAATTCCGTACACGTTCACTCCACTGGGATTCAGCTCAGGCATCGATGATCCCGCGAGAGTTCGTCAACGGTCTCTTGATTGCCTTTCGTCCAACCAACCACCACCGGAAACAGTAACTACGGACGACTATGGTTCGATTGACCCGCTCGAGTCCTTGCGCTAGAGAACCACTTCCCGGAGAATCACAACACTCCCGACACTAAATCGGAGGCACGCAGCGTGCACAAACTTCCGTCCGATCGGTCGGAATGTCTGCCAGAGAATGGAGGGCTACCAGCGCGCTGATAACGCCACGGAGCGACTGTAGGTGGCATCGTACAGGCCAACCCGGCGCAATGAGGCGCATCTTTCGGACCGGACCAGGAGAAAGAAAAGCAAAAGTTTGGTGTTTGCTGCGCGTTGCGCCTTCAGCGTCGTAGCGTCTTGCTCTCCGCAGGTGATGATTATGATGGGGTGGATTTTTTATTCATTTTCTTGTTTTTTGCCCCCCTTTCTGATTCTGTTTTGCTGTTGTTTGCCAACATCCCTCCCTACCCCGTCATGCCCACTCCGAGTGGCCACCATTAGACCATTGAACAATGTCTTCCGAATGGCTGAAAACGCCGCCGGCCTCCGCGCCGATGCTTTCGCCCATCATCGTGGGACTGCATCGGCCACACCACCGGACCGCCCGGGGGGGGGAGGGAGTGCATTTTAAAGTAGAAGACACATTAATCGACACCCTCTCTCCCGCGCACCCCACCCGCGCACCGCTGGCGGAAAAGGAGAACGAACAAGATTGGTTACTCCCCGCCGCGCACTTTCATTGATGTTGCTCGTGTTATATCTAGATCACCCCCACGGTTCCCGCCACGGCCACGGGGGTTTGTTTTGGGCGGTGAAAACCAACCAGCTCCGCTAATAAGGCACGCGAATCTGAGCTCCTCGGCCAGCTTTCCTCTTGCTTGCCAAACAGCACAACGTACCGTGTTCCGATCATCGATTTGCATCGATCAGCACTTCGATGCGAGAGGGTGAGCCTCGGGCCGGTTGGGTGGGCTGATGCTGATGATGCCCCGCAATCCACGGCGCCATTTCCCATCGCGGGCTCATAAAATATTGGACCTAACGATTTACATCGATGGTGGAGAAATCTGTTTACCACTTGGTTCCAGCGCGAGCGAAACAATTCGATCGTTCTGTTTGTCCCAACTAACCAACCATGGCATGATCAGTGGCCAACACAAAACGGGGCAAAAGATACTAAACGAAATTATTTCCCGCCCTTACGAAGGTTATTATCCTTTTCTAGTCCGAATTGTTGGAGTGCATTTGCATTCGAATCTTTTCCAATAGAGTCCTTTTACATTTATGTCCGTGTGTCCACCCCTAGTTGTTGTGCTGCAGAACCTTTCTTGCAGAGCGAAAGTGTTACGAGATTCAAATGAAGTGCATTCAAACACGTCCTTAGCGAAAGCAGTCGATGCAGACGTCTTGGTTGATGGGCAACAATGGGCATGCAACGAATATTCCATTCCACTCGTGCAGAATCGTGTGACTTTTTGGCAGCACTCACAGGCCTCAGAGCGGCATCTTCCAGAAGAGCTGACACAATAAAAAAGACGTACCGGAAACCAGGTAATTGAGCGTTGAGAAACCAGCTAATTTGACTTAACCGTGAATCTGTTTGACATGGGAAAACAGCACTCCACTATCGCACGGTTAATTGGTTCAGCACTCTATTTCGAAGGCTTGTGGTTCCCACACAGCATTCCGTGGGACCATAACCATTAGCAGTGCACCAGGCACGATTAACCCATTTGTTAATTGTACCAGCATGGTCACCGTTTTGGTTATGATGTAATTGTTTAGTGTTCCTCTAGTAAAACACGTTATAAACAATTCATTTCCGTTTTATTTTGACAGCTGCACGTCACACTTGGTCCCCGAGCCCACCACATGTAGGTCACTGCGGTCATTCGTAAATTACGTAACTGTATCGGATCGCACTAGAGCACTTACCATGCCAGCACCATGTTTCTGCAGGTGGCAAACGCCACTGACGTGTCCAAGTTTCCGGCTGGATCCGGCGTGAGGACAGAAACCGACCGTTCCGGGCTGCTTCAGTTGCTGGGAGAGCGAATCGTTCGCTTTGCCCGGTATACAGTGGGCCAACGGGTGGCCATCGTGGGGACAGTGCAGTATTACCCCGTTCGGAACCGGACCATCCTTCACCGTGCTGCACTGAACTGCGAATGAGTCCACCTCTCCGTCGTCGGTGCCATGTTCGCCGTTCGCAATCGAAGGACTCGCCGTTGCCATCGGAGAACGTTGCTGCTGCTGCTGCTGCGATTGCCGCAGATGGCCATGGGAAATCGATTTGGTGCCACTCGCGGTCGTCGTTTTCGTCTTCACTCCCGAGCCCTGCATGGTCAGCTGGTGATTGCTGCTGGCGAAACTGGTACCACCACAGTCGCAGCACTCGCCGCCGGCCCGATAAAGTTGGTAGTCATGGAAGCTCCGGCTATTGCGCATGCGCAGCGAGGACGACCGGCGAAACGGTTGGGGCGACAGGATCGGAATCCTGGTGGTTTCGCTCTCGCCAGGATACGTGCGGCGCTGTTCGAGCGGCGTTGCCGGTTTCGATGACATTTCTGCGTTACGGGCCGTTACGCCGCAGCCAGGCGTTACAGCGCGCCGAACGGTAACACCAAACACGTGTTGTCGTCAGTTGAACGCACCGTTTTTTCTTTGAGCTGTTCCGACGATGTCACCAGTTGCAACCGGGCCTGTGACCTCTGATCGTAACAAAACAATAAACCAAAACAAAAAAAAACTGCCCCTCACCAGGGAATGTCCACCTGGAAAGAAACGAAGCGAGAAGAACAAGATAAGAAAAAACATGGTACAACTTTTTAGAAAGTGCTGCCCATTAAACCGTTCAAATGGCGCCACCGAATGGCCTTTCCCATGAGCACACCGCGCCGGCCCAAACGAGCGGTAGGCAGTGTGGCAATGATGATCTTCTTATTTGCTACCGAGTTTGTGGCCTACCCCACAAGGGTTTTCCGAAGAAAAGCGTCAAACAATCCAACACGAGCCATCACCCAATTTCCGGTCTGTCAAAATACAGTCGAACCGAACCGATTGGACAATATTATCGAAGCAAGCGTGAAAACACTGTGCGAAAAAGGTGCTGATTTTTTCACTACAAGTAGTACAATAATTGCATAACTTTGGTAAAATGAAGTATGTATATATTTATATAAAAATATATTTTAATCAGATCCACATCCTCCTCGACACGCCAACACACACCTCTTTTTCCTGACCAGTTGGATGGAAACGGATGACGCATCTAGGCGCTTTTCTTTGATGTTTTGACGCAAGCTCGCGGTTACAAGCTCGCGGCTCCCAGCAATTTGGACGCTTTCGAATTGATTAAACTTTCAAGGTTGAAAGTGGTATCGGCGCAACGCCCGCCTTCGCATGTCTTGCGCACGGTTCGCTCGTTCGGGTGCCGTTGGTTTCTTTCGTCTTTCGGCACAGTTGTCGGGAAATCCGCGATATAAACAGTTGTACAAATGAGAGACTGGTTTAATATCACCTTGACGAAAACAAGACGAAGACACTCATTCGGTTACGTGATCGGGAAGCAATTGCCTTCCAGAAGTTTTCGGTTCTACCGGGGAGATGCCCAAGGCCATGTTAGCTTCAGTTCCTCAAACGACGGCACGGACGGTATAGCCAGAAATGTACGGGGAAATAGGTGTTCGCGGCTTTGAAAACGAGCGCCGATCACGCAAATACCTCATCAAGTTGGAAGATGTCGTACTGTGATACGCGGATTCATCATGACGACAAAACCTCGGAAATCGAATAATTCAAACAGTACGTAGTGAGTATTGCGATATTGTACAAAACCCGTAGTTTTCTGACATTGGCAAGGTTTTATAGATCAACCGCAATAGGACCACCATACCATAAAAAAAACTGGCCAACGTACGGTAAAAAAAGCTGCTAGCAAAACACTTTGCCAAGTAGAAAGTTTTCCATTAAAAGGCAATTGTGCTCGTGACGAATACTTTTCCAAACTGAAAACAAGCTACAATAATTAAATGTTCGGAAAAAAGGCATTTTCAACCTTCCTCCTTCCTTTTTTTCCTTATCTACAATGAAGCATAATTTCACGAAGAAACATAATCTCTCAATTACTTTGATTTGCTTTTCTTTTTGTATGATAATTTTGAGGAAGGCGGACATTTTCTCTTTCGACAGTCATTGCAATGGTTCGACGCAAAACCCGTTGTCCGTGTCGGCCGCTCGCAGTCTGTCAGTAGATGAGAAAATGGTAATAACCAAAAAAAATTACACACCTTGTGGACGCTGGTGGCTTCAATTAGTGAAAACCCGAATATTCAGGTTTGCATTTTTTATTTCCGCTTACTTACCGACCGTTCGAGGCCTTTGCAATTTGTTTTAAGTGTTGACTTTAGGTTTAGTACTTTCTAGTGTTTCATTACCTAAAAGAGTAGAAAACGGAAACAGAAGAATGTATGCAACATAAAATTGTGTCCAACTCCTTTGATGAGGGTTAATTTATTTGGACACGACGTTCAAGAATTTAGTAAAGTTCTTGATATCATTTTTATATTTTTACAGTCATGTTTGTGATAGTGAATAAGATTTACTCGTCTTTAAACGCATCTAAACGTAATAGACGTTTTTGGGTCATACTTAAACAAATGAAACCTGAAGGATACAAATCGTTGATAGGCGTCAGATAACAAGGTTATAATTTTCAGCAGCCATGTGAAACAACTAAAATCCGTAGCACAGTTCAACTGCCGACCAAAGCATAAGCAACACGGCGAACCACAACAGTTGTCTTCATACTCACAAGATAATGATAACAATCGACATCAACAGTCAGTTGGAAAAAAACACACACAACTGCCAGAGATCACTGTGCTACAGATATGTCCGGTCCGGTCATTCACCTTCCTACCATCTGTATTACATTAGCTGTTTGTTGTTTCCACGTTTTCCGTGGAATAGTAAATTCAACTTGGATGAAGAGCAAAAACAGCATTTTTTATCGCACGTTCAGTTTGGATGCCGATTCCAACCATCGAAATTTCGGCTTTTGCCCCGCTGGCTGGGAGGTTTTAGTCTCATAATTCCAAATAGATAATGCAGGATGCAATCGACATGATTGAATGATCGTGCTGTTGCTCCACTGATCCACTAACGCCTCAGGTGTTAATCGCGAACTTACTTAATAGTGGAATGAAATGCAACTGATTTTCCTATAAGTCGTACTATTTTCAAACAAATTTTTTGGTTTTCATTGTCCAACTCACGTAAGGTCCAACTAACACATTCGACCATATTTTTTGTAATTCACAATTGCTTATTTTAGGATCCTGAAACAATCACGTAACTGAATTTCGAGTTTATGACTAAGGCATGATAGATGAATTGAATCGAAAATGATCTACAATTTAAATTAGTAAATGACATTAATTAAAACCACCCAATAACGAAGCGACCGCAACTAATTGTTTTCTACTAGGCTTAGAGTTTCACTGAAATTTGATTTAAAGATTGTTGCTAAAAAACGTCAAAAATAATTTCTTTTACGCAAAAGCCAACACATGAAATATTATTTATCGTTGAAGCCGATATTCCAATTACCTCAATCAAAGAAACGCATAATGTGCCTACCTACCGACCTCTCTGTGATGGAAATCTCACCTTTTCTGCTGCCAACGGGGCAAATGGACTCGTTACAGCGACAACGGCCATCGAATTGTTCGTTAATGCTGCACCACAGCACATTTTCTCTGCAGAGCGCAAGTCTGCAGATATGAGTCCACAGTGTTACATAAATTAATCAGCTTTTTCCTACCACTGCCAGCATTCCGTCGCGGATTTTGTAAAACAAAAAAGCCATAATGCAGCTCGCGAAAGCAACGACCACGCCAATGGCGTGTCAAACCGTAGCATTTGAATGGAAGTGCATATGTTGTGCAGTTTATGTAATGGAGAAAACAGCAAGCAACCATCACCTGGCAACTCGCGCGCGGCACATTTCAGTTTTACCCAAAATAAACCTCATTTATTTGCTGTGTGGGAGGTTCCATTCTTCCGGACAAATTTTGGAAACTACCAACCTTATGTGTGTTTATTTAATAATTAAAAAATAAGTTACTAACGAAAGTGTTGGTATCGCATTTAAGACTAGAATTGCACGTAAATTGCAGCAATAATTTTACGTTGAAGACCCACACTTTGATTTTAGCATTGCGCTTTGAGAGAAGGTTTGGATGCGCTTTCAAATCATCATTAGAAAAAGGTTCGAACTTCAGCGCAGTCATTTCCGTTTAAACATTTTTTTGCAAACAACATTTTTTAAGAGGTTTTCTTAACGGATTTTAAATTCATGACAGGTTCAAAATGTGAACAATTTATTGGATAGTAAAAGCTCAAAATTCAAAATAATACTGCACGGTATACGATTTGATGAATGTTTAATGTTTGTATTGCTCAGAATATGGGCCTAATTAAGCGAAGAACAGAAGAAATCCCGCCCTGCCTGGGACGAATAGTTATATTGTGTAATTGTAGGCTGGAATGGAAAATGAAAGAGCTGCATTGATAATGGAAACGAATGAATGATTCCGAGGAGGGCGATTAATAAGTCACCGTGCCACTAACCAATTATTGAAGGCGTCTTAATTGGGCTAGATTATCCCAAAACTATAGGGTGAAACCATCAGCGCCGTGGCGAAACCTTCAATTTAGTTTCAATCTAGCAAGGAAAATTACTACACAGAGCGCAAGGTCTATCACTTAGTAAAACGATAGCTCGAATGATATCTGGATCGTAACAAGGTTATATAGAGTTCTATCTTTGAACCACCACAGCACCCAACGGGAAGTAATTACTATCCGGATCATCGCAGGTTTCATCGCGTGCTCCAATGGAAACCGCCATGCATCACACTCGAGGCCCTTCGTACGACCATAGACCAAAGTTGAAAGTCAATTTTTTAATTAGTTTTAGTCCACATTGCTGCATCCAACGGGCAGAAATGAACTACAGATGCTATTAAGAAACCGCCCAACGATTTAAGCAACACATTAGGCATCACGGATCATGGATCATGGGCTTTATATGGAGTACACAGGAATCGATTGCGTTAGAAAGTGGGAAGTCAGCCTCAAAACCATTCCCGACCAACGTTAACGCTTTTGAGGGTTCGTTGCTTTTCGAGGAAATCCCCAGCGTGAAACGGCCGCCAGCGGGAAAATTCTCTCTCAGCTCTCTTCACGCCTAGCTAGCGGCCACTTTCGAAATGGGGTCGGCACCGTTTCTTGGCTGCTGCCTAGTTTTTCCTACTCCTCTTCCAGTTTGGTTTTGCTTTTTTTGCTTTGTAGGCCACCAGCTGGCTCAAGGTGGCAGCTCAATTACGGAGCGGGGCCACCACATATTGGCGCGCATTTTTCTTCATTTTCGGTTCACTGGAAGCGGTTGCCGGAGGCGCAGCGGCATAAGTTGGCCCCCATTTTCCTTGCGTGAGCGCGTGTATTTGTGCGCGGTGTAGCCGAGCAAGCAAAACCAACGGGGTTAAGAGTGTGGATGAGCAAATCGGCCATCGGCTTAAATGGGTTCCCAATGCGAAAACATTATCGACGCCGCTTAGTGTGGAGAGTTGGCATTATTTCGGGGGGATTTTTCGCTAAAAAAACATCCAAAGCTGGCCATTTCTGCTTTGCGAGAAACGTTTGAGCACTTGGTGGGCAATGAGAATTCCACAACGGGACTGGCCATGAAACTAAGAGCAAAATCAAATGGTGAAAAATGTGTAAACATTTTTTGCAGCGTTTCTTTCCGAACTGAACGTTCTGTAATTATCTTTACTCATATCTTCGTTCTTCAGCTATCCAATTTGTTCAAACGGTCGGCGAAGCCTCAGAAAATACTACCAGCACGAGACCTCTCAAGTTCAAATGTTACGTAAGCGCCACGGCGAATAGAAATTGTGTTTCGTCCTTGTCCATTTGCGCGAAAGGACAAGCGTTTGCTCTATCCATGAAGCGTGCATCAATAATTGATTGCGTAACTAAAACACAGTACCTTCGAAAAAACTACGAGCTTAGTCTTAAGGTTTTTTGTCATTTCTTCGGTCGAGATCCACCGGCAGCCGACTGTTTTGGTCTGAAAACACGTATCCCGATGTTTTTCTGATGTTTCTTCGCGTTGACCTTTCCATCGTCGAGTTTTTTTTCGCTTGGACCAAAGTCTGCCGGAATCAAAAACACACTACAATGGAACCGTTATGTTTCGAAACAACTTACCCTCGAATTGTGCTCTTGTTGGGCTGGTCTGCTCTGTGACCTCAATAAAGCTGTGCCTCTTACTTCCGGCTGCAACTATCACAAACCATGCCCATCGACGGGCATCCTGCGGGTCAACGGTAAAATATTGCACTGCACTATGACCGTCATCGCAAGCGTTGCCATGGCTACTGGTCGGATGTTTATTGAACTACAGGATGCATCGAGATGTCGCCGACAGTGCAGGACAGTGCAATCCCGTTCGAATTCCGGGGCCGCTCGTTTTTTCCTTGTTGCTCAGTTTTCCAGTTGGTTACCGCACCGTAACGCACTGAAACTAATTGCCTACTTTGCCGCAAAACACCTGGCCCAGAAAAGTGCTAGTCGTTGTCTGCAGAAAAAGCACAGCGCACCTTGCCGTCAGCACGTACAACACACGAACGCCGTGGAAATCGGTTTTTCGACACGTCGAGAGCAGAACCGATTGCACGGAGAAGTTACGGGGGTTATGTAATACTGAGTATGTTTCAGATCGTGGGAAGCACAACTAGAGAACTAGGAAGCAACTAGAGACCGTTCGGTCTAGTTCGCGTGGAAGGAATAGAGAGAGCCACTACTGCTCTCCGCCTGCGATATTCCAAGCAGGATGAAAGGACACACGTGCAGCAACGAAAACACACAATCAGGACAAAATGGGGTGTACCGGAAAATGGGTGCTCCGCTTCTTAACCACCGCACTTCGTTCAGAATCTTCGGGCACTGTCCACAAACTCTGCATCACAATCGTGATCCTTGTGTAAAGGATGGCGCTGGAAAGCCGAACTCCTGGACAGCTCGACACAATATCGCACGGCGGCTTCGAGCACCGACAAACAACTGACCGAACAACGGGGTCGAGAAAACCCACAACGATCCATCACCAGCACTGGAGTTCCCCACAGAGCGGAGCGAGACATGCAGTGAGAGGAAGCGAGAGAGAGGGAGAAACGAAACGAGAGAGACAGGAAGAAAAACAAAACGAAGCGAATTTCCACCACAAAACCAAAAAAGGGGCCGCCGTTCCACGGTTCGAACGAGTTTTTTTGCTCACTGTTGACCTACGGTGCCTATTTTTCCAGAGAGCTTTCCACGGCATTGTCAGTCAGAGACAGATATACTCGGGAGGCACGAGAGAGAGGGAAAGAGAAGAACGCAGGTTTCTGCTGAACACGCAACCCACAAACACGCTTAAACCGAATGCGCGAGTTTTTGGTTAATGTGTTAGAAACACGCGTTTAGAAAAGGCGTTTATAGAAAATGCAAGAAAGGAAAATATTCTAATTTATTTGAAACTAAAAACTTAAATGTTGGTTACGCATATGGGGGCAATACTTAACTTTACAACATCAATGGAATAATAAACTAGAGAATAATGTTACAAAACCGGTTCAAAATATGACGATTAACATTCTTCTATCTTCCTTACATTTAGACAAAAAAGAACCACAAGTAGATATCTTTCATTTTCCAATAATTTAGCACGAACGGACTTGCATTAACGGATGCAAGGATGTAAGACAGAGCACTGTAAACTTTGGCCGGCCGGTTATTCACACGGTGTAGTAAGGACGAATTGTAGAAGTCGTAGTAAGAAACACCAGTTCGTAAGAAGATACAATTATGTCATGCGATACGACAGGGCACCAAAACGAACCGAACATCGCCAATCCAAAGTCGTTCGTAGACCCGCACAATAATTGGCAAAAATGAAACCTTAGGAAAATTTGCCGGAAGAAAGCACCTTTACCATATTTGTACCGTCTTAAGACATAACCAGAGGTGTGACAACGGAAAATAAAAGTAATTTATCGATTCGTCTATCTGTGCGTAAGATAAAATTGCATACACTAGAAAAACATTTGAATTCGTATAGCGTTTACAACGCTTAAATCTTTCCGAGCTCCACAATTTTATTGAATTTTCAAAATATCACATAACACATTGGCCAACATTAATCTTGATTTGCTTGCTCCTTCTTCCATTGCATCACGAAGCTTGATACCTTTTTTATTTTACTAAAATAATTATTGCGAGCCTCGGGGGGCTAATGTGACCTAAACCGTTTTTACGGCTCCATTTATCGTGTGCCAAACACCAGCTAAAGAAAAATTCGAATAATTAAAGCCATTTTTGTCGGTCGTAATTCGCATGCCGATGGCAAAACGAGATTTTTATCTCCAGATGCCATTCCAAATAGCCGTAGGTCCGATTGTAGCTGCCGTCGCTGCAATTTTCCATCAATGGTAAAGCAAATGACCGTTTCTGCAACAACAAAAACCGCGAACAAGCAAAGCTCCTTTCGCCATCGGTGCATTCGTACACTAGGTCGGGCTGCAAAACAATCGATGGAAGGGTTCCGAACGATGCAAAAAGTGTGTGTGTAAGAAGGGATTGAGCATTACTGACTTGGCAATGAACATTGCTGTAGCAACAATATTGTGACGCGAAAAACAATGTGTTGGAGTCGAAAACTCAACAAAAATTGAGTTTTACACTAACCTGCTCCCGCTGCTCCATTTAATAGCACGTGTTCGGTGGCAAACTCGGAAACAAGAAGCGGGTTTTATAAAATGCAAAATACGGATGGCTGGCATTGAAAGCAAGGCCAATTGTGTTCATTTTCCCCTGGATATCTGGACAAGGTACCGTTGACACGATTTAACGATAATCATTTGTTATTTCGTTCACGTACAAATCGGTTAACGCAATTATACGATTGTCACGAAGCATTGTTTTGCTGATTTAACAAAACACACCGAAATTCATTGACTTTCGTCGGTTAAGTTTACTTTAGCATAGAAATAACAGGTTAATTAACCATATCTTAATTAGTAATTAACGACCACTAATAATGACCAATTTCCATTGTAAAAGACAAATTCATGTTTCATTACTTTTTAATTTCTTACAGTTGATTCGTCTGCAAAGATATTCTAAGATTGCAAAAGTAGTGTATTTCATTGTTAACCATCACATAACTTATTTACTTATTGCTTTAGTGTTCATCATAAGCCAAAACATATAAATGGCGATGATGGTCAAGCAATCAGAGCTTCAACTCACGATATGTCAATTTTGTTATCATTCGTGAGATGCGGAGCATTGCTCTTGATGAGCTTCTGTTAATCTCTTCATAGTTAAGGTCTTCTTGTTTCCAACCATAGCACGATCTAAAAAGGTATAGTAAAAACATTCCAAATTCCGTACAATCAGTTATATGCTGAACTAGTTTTGATGATTGCAGATATGCACTACTTTCTACATCGTCGAAACCTTTATTTGCCGTTCAACACGAATGTCTATTATGATATCCAGTGACACTCCAAAAATACTAAATTATCCATCGGGTCGTTTGACCGCTGACCGCTGTTTGACCGTTTGCTGACTCTTATTACTATGTCCGGTAAGGGGACACATTTGTTGTGACAATTTGCATTAACTAGCGACGAGAAGTAGACGGCTGAAAGTTAACTCATTTGAAATGCCTAACCATCGTACGGCACACAGAAAGTGAGAACTTTCAGTAACGTCCGCAATGGTTGTGTACGTGACGATTTGCTGTCGATTTCAGATTCCTTTTCGGGCTACAACCATACTTTCAGGCACTTCCGGGAATGCTAATCTTGTGGTACATTGTCCTTTAAATAATCACTCAAACACCAAAAACTTCGAAGATTATATGGTAGTGTTAATGACATCATCATTGGTTGCGTTCTTCATACTTGAAATGGAATACTATTTTTAAAAAACGTGATAAACGAAGATCACTTTCAACCCGTTTCGTTTTTTTAAAAAAAGCTTCCCGTCTTTTATTTTGTATTCCTGTGTTTTAAATAAAAATGATAATATTTTTTTTAAACACAAGTTTTTCAAAACTATTATCGTACTCGATTAGTATTAGTGAGGCACCAAAATAATCGTTCACAAACTACAAACTACAGGCAGGCTACAAACTAACTTACGATCACCTATAGTTCGGTAATGAGGTAATGAGGCTGCAAAAAAGTAAAATAAATCAATCAAGATGGTCAATGATTGATCTAAACCAACAATTGCCACCCCCATGGCGAACCGTTTGGTAAAAGCCGTCGTTCGTAACGATACATTAACTCAGCTAAACGATTACGATGTGTAACACACTGTTTTATAGGTCACGAGAAATTAATTAAATCAAAACCAATCAGACGACGATTGGCCGTGTGGGGTAGTGTTATGGTTGTTTTCTTAAACCCTCTGAAACACCCCAAAAGTTATGATGCATGTTACATGAGAGCCAACCGATGTTTTCGGGGGCAGTTGAACGTACCTTTAAATTTTGTGGATGATGATCTGTCGGTGTTGAATCACTGGAACGAATGGAAGATTAGCGCACCAACTTTAACGATCAAACGATGCTCGATGTTGCTCGATGTATGTAACGTTTAAATTGCTAACTCAGCGATGTTAGTGCTCTAACCTTACATTTTAATAGTAGGTTATGTACAAGGGGTCGTGTTTTAACGTCTTTATTTGTGCAAAAAAAACCCTATCACCTGCCGACACTATCTTATCACGAAAGCACAATTTACTCTTATGCCTCCGTTGCGCTTATCAATCAGTAATATACGAATCGATAACACCTTCGACACAGATCGAAAAGTTCTTGGGTCTGACTAGGATCTAACGCGTGGCTAATGTCCCAATCGTTGCAACACTTAAAATGAAAAATATCTGCCTAGCATTAAGCCGGCACTCTCACAATTGGGCACATTATATGATACTGTATTGAGAAAACACTGTTCTAGCTTAATTGTCCGTAAACGCTCACGAACCGTCGCGAATGTGCCACGAAGTACAACTGACACCGTTTGCGATCCTGTAACCGCAAATGATACGCAAGCAAGTTTGAACAGATGGTACCTGGCCAAACAACACACAATTTACGAATACGTTTGTGTTGGAGGAGCGGCGTTTGTCGTTGATAGTGAATTGTGATTTTCTTTTCACTCCACGCCGTACCAACACACTGGCATGACTGAGGCCAACTGAGGCCAACAATATTAGCCCGGTTCGAGAAGTACACACGCTGGAAAAACCGTCGTTAAATCCATCTTCTAAATGGCAGAAGCTGTAAACCAACCGAATTATGAGCAATTCAAATGTCTAATGATGATCGCACAGTTGTTAAAAAAACACCATTTATCCGGTCTCGTGTAAGGTCGTAATTCTTGAACAAGTGGTTTATGGGAAACAATGACTTAGTCCCAATTATGCAACTCATGGCAATAGGAGCACAAAGCAAATTACCAGCATCCAGCCCCTAATTTACAGGCATAAAACGAACTCAGAGAGACGTATTTCAGTTCCTGAAGGCTTTCATATGTTCGTACATTCTCTCAGTACATTCTTCGACCAAGGGGTTACCTATTGTATCAATGAAAAATTGCCATGCTTTGTTTGTCTGTAGTTTATGTAGTTTGTTTGTAGAAGTCTATGGCGCCCTTTTATAAAAAAAATAAAGCAGTTATAATTCAAATTACCTGTGGAAATTTCATTGCTGACTTTTATGGGCAACGAATGAATAGATAGTAAAATGTTCTATTGCTCTTGTTTCTCCTCGAGCAGCACTTTGAACGATCCGTTTTGTCGTGCTGAAAATTACCATACTTTAGCTAAAAAGAATAAACCACATTAACCACAGCTATTGTCATCGAGAAATGGTAATTGGGTCTTCGATAGTTGATCGCTGAAAGGAAAATTGTTACCAAATGGTCCTAATATAGCATCGCAAAGCTTACAGCTGCTGATCTTATTTAACTTTCGCTTTTAATAATGTGTCATGTGTTAATGGACACATGTTTTGCTTGATTGTGTACACACATTTTCTGATAAATAAAATAATCGTAAGTGTTACCGGGTTATGCTTGTTATAAACCTTTTGGGAACAGCTTATCAGTTCGATAGCGTTTGATAAAATTACACGCTTGCCATAGAGCTACTGTTCCGCTGCTAAACCTATATATAGCCACGAGGCAGTCTGCGACAACATCGATTTCTTATCAGTACCGTCGATTACCAGCCATTTTAAACAACGTGTCAACTCTAATACGACAACATGAGACAATCTTTACCAAAATCGTACAAAAATAGTGTTTATTCAGCATTCGCTGTTCTTTTATAATGGCCCCTCTTAATGCTTTACAATAATCTAATTAGCTCTGATTCGGTCCACTCGAAACCGAAACTAACTGAAGCGCTATGGTTACGTGTTGCTATGCAATGAAAATTTAATGGACGTCAAAACTATTGGCAAACTACTTCGGCTATTCGGAACATCGTACTGGTGGACGGTGCACTGCTGATCGGTGGTTCTACGATGTACTTAAAGCTCTTCGCGCTCCTCCTCACCCTGCTCGTACTCGTACTCCTCATCGACCGGTTGATCACGGCAGTAGTTGGCAACCTGCGAGCATAACCGAATATCGGTATCCTTCACGACGTCCTCCTGGAACATGCGTATGATTTCCTCGTCGTAGTCTTCCACAACCTCCAGACAAAGGTGCTTAAGTGTCTTATTCAGATCGCCTTCCTGCACAAAGTTGACGTTCGACATTTCGGGATTCATGCCGCCCTCGGTCATCATCTTCAACACGACCGGTCGGCCCGTCTTCTTGTAGCGAGCCTTGGCGTAGTCGTCCATCCGGTCGCACACCGATTCCATCATCTCCGTCAGAAACATTTCCGACTTGGCGTACAATATCTTTTTCTTTTTCTTCGACTCACCGGTCGTGTCGAGCCGGTAATCACCGACCTCGACTTTTTTGTGCCGGTCGACCTTCGACGCGGCCAGTTCCATTTCCGCCATTGACGCCTTACACACCAGACATTTAAGTTCTTTGCTCTCGATCGGCCGTGCTATGTCTCCCATCTGGCTGTTGGTTGGGACCGGCGCGAGCACTGCTGTTAGCCCGATCGCAACCAAGAAATAGGCACGGATATCAGTCTTCATGGCTTAAGAACACGTTTCACTACTGTTTGGCCGGGTGATGTCGTCGGGTGTTCTAGCAATATCTTGTAACTGGTTTTAGCCCTAATCTATCAACGTTTATATCAACGGCAAGTTCGTGGCCGCTATCAGAACTGGATGAAAGTAAACACGTTTCTTGTCTCTGATTGGTCGCCGCTATTGACAACATGTCATTTTGCGTTACCGACCCTTGCAGCAAAACGTCACACAAATTTAAGATTCCACGGTTTTAACTCAAGTAAAAATCTTTCAGTCTCCTAACTCTTAAAATAAATCTTCGTCCTATGCAATTATAAACCTTAAACAGTACAAATATGATCGGAATTTATTAATGATAATGAAAAACAATGAACTTTTCCATCTGAATTCAGTCATCCGTGCGAGTAGTATCGAGTAGTTCTGAGCTGTCAGCACATTGACTTGCAATAATTCGCGTCTCAATTTGAGTCTAAATGTCACCGTAAGCAGCAACATTGGAACGGCAAACGAAAGTCATTGTTGGTTCGCATGTTTTAGTTTTCCGGTGCTTCAAAAGCAAATCGTTGGATTAATTGCTCCCCTTACAACGATCAGCAATTTGTCACACGTTAAAACATCCTTCTATTGTGCTTCGGTTGTTTAGTTTGTAGCAAAGAACATCAACCTTAGTTTTGGTCCAAGGAGTTTCGTGGCAAAAGCATCATGGACCGTTTGTTGCGACTAGGAGGGGCAATGCCCGGTCTAAGCCAAGCGCCGCCACCCTCGGATGCACCCGTGGTGGACACGGCGGAACAAGTTTATATTTCGTCCCTCGCCCTGCTGAAAATGCTGAAACATGGCCGAGCCGGTGTACCGATGGAAGTTATGGGTTTGATGCTGGGTAAGCTACAACATTTCGTTGTTATCCTCAGAAAGTAAACTAATTCGGACGTACAATCATGCCAATTTCCAATTGTAGGCGAGTTTGTCGACGACTACACGGTGCAAGTGATCGATGTATTTGCGATGCCTCAGACCGGAACGGGAGTGTCGGTCGAAGCGGTTGATCCCGTTTTCCAAGCGAAGATGTTGGACATGCTCAAACAAACTGGCCGCCCGGAGATGGTTGTTGGTTGGTACCATTCACATCCCGGGTTTGGCTGCTGGTTGTCGGGTGTCGACATTAACACTCAGCAATCTTTCGAAGCATTGTCTGAGCGGGCAGTTGCCGTCGTTGTCGATCCAATCCAATCGGTCAAGGGCAAGGTTGTAATCGATGCGTTTCGGCTAATCAACCATAATATGCTCGTGCTCGGCCAGGAACCGCGTCAGACCACTTCCAATCTGGGGCACCTTCAGAAACCGTCAGTGCAGGCGCTAATTCACGGCCTGAACCGCAACTACTATTCGATTAGCATTAACTATCGTAAAAACGAACTGGAGCAAAAGATGTTGTTGAACCTGCACAAAAAATCGTGGATGGACGGTCTGACGCTGGCCAATTACGAGGAACACTGCAGCATCAATGAGAGCACTATCAGCGAAATGCTCGATCTGGCGAAGAATTATAACAAGGTAAGCACAAGGACTAAAAGACAGAAGATCTCCAGCGGTGGTGATAATATGGCCTCTTATCCTGCCCCTTTCTTAGGCACTCGAAGATGAGGAGAAGATGACGCCCGAACAGTTGGCAATTAAAAACGTTGGCAAACAGGATCCAAAGCGTCACTTGGAGGAGAAGGTCGATACGCTGATGTCGAACAATATAGTCCAGTGCCTCGGTGCAATGTTGGACACGATCGTCTTCAAATAGTGGCCTCCAATGGATGACAGGAGAGCGTCGAGCGCACCCGCACCGTCAGAATCGTTTTTTTTTCCAATCCACAATTTCTTTCAATGTGTTATTGTGCTACGGGAAAATGTTCCCTCTAACATGATAATTAAAAAACCTCTTAACATCGGAGGACTCGATATCTCATTTATATAGCCCACGAAAGTATTTGACTGCCTATTGTTTATGCGAACATCAAATATAAAACAGAAAAACGATGCAAAAAACTTAAAACGAGATCAAATGAAAAATGAATTAAAATAAAGAAAATTGTACTATAAAAACGGAAAAACAACCCTCCCCGACGGGGAATCGAACCCAAGTCTCCCGCGTGACATGCGCAGATACTGACCACTAGTAAAAGTAGCTCTCGCATTGCTTACTTTTATCGAGGACCTTGGGAGATGCTGTGTTAATGTCGTCCAATCCAATGTCCAATCAATTAATTATCTTTGAATGTAATGCTTTACGAAAGAATTTACGATTATTGCCATAAGTGTGTGTTAGCAGTTCGTGTCCCAATTTCCACAAAACTACTGATTGAAAAATGTTTCAGTAGCATGTTGTTCGATTTTGTACTGCACTGTTGTCGACTCTGTTCTCAGCTTCATGTGTTTCTCTATTTCCTTACGATCTTTACGCTCTCCATCAATCTCAATTTCATTTTCTTCTCTCTTTCAGTCTCTCTTAATTTCTGCCATGTGGACGGAACAACTCCATCTCTCAATTCCAGTTCCCGGTTCGCAACAACTATCGTGTAGATTTTTCATTTTATTAACCACGTTACATTACGGAGAGTACGACGTTGTTTGACGATCATTTGAGCACTTGTAGCCAGCACTTTTCGAAATTCATCACAGGAAAGTGTAGATCGCTTTACAGTACGCACGTTATCACCAAAGAATGGTAAGTTTTGACCCGTAAGCCACAAGGGGCTCAATCTTAGGCAACAAGTGGAAACAAAAACCGTACTCGCGGACCGTACATCATTTCCATGTGAACCTTTCTCTTTTCGTCATTCGCAGGTTTCGGCACTGAATGAGGAAGAGCGTAAAAAGCTGCTGGAGCCACTGTTCGCCCATGGTTGGAGCATGGTGGAGGGACGCGATGCAATCCAGAAAAAGTTTGCCTTTGAAAACTTTGTTCGGGCTTTTGCATTCATGACTGGTGTGGCGTTAAAGGCCGAAAAAATGGATCATCATCCGGAGTGGTTCAATGTTTACAACAAGGTAGATGTGACGCTCGCGACTCATGATTGTAACGGATTGAGTACGCGAGATGTAGAGTTGGCTACGTTCATGGACAAGCTAGCTTAATTCCACTGCGAGCATTCGATTCCGCTAAAAAATGTTTGAACATCATGTTACGTTTAACCGCTACGTTACATCAAATAAATATTTTCGCCGAGAGCCAGTGAATATTTCATACGGATTTCTCGTGTATTTTATATGCAAGACTTGATCTGGGAAAATATCAGTGTCTTATTCAGCTGTCGACAAAGCATTTGGCAGATAATAAGAATGAAAATAGTTTGAAAGTTGACTATGGTTAATGTTTTATTTTACGCAGTTTCAGTCCGTTGGTACTATTCATAGTACTGATTTACTCATAATTTCGTAGGCAGCGTTTTCTTCCTTGTCGGGCGATGTTTCATCGACCTCGTAGCCCAATCGCTTGTAAAACCGAATTCCATCTTCGTTGTTTTTCAGCACGGTCAAAACTACCCGTTCCATGGAAAAGTGTTGAGCCATCTGCTCCAACGCTTTCATCATGAAGGCACCCAGTCCCTGGCGTTGATACTCGGGCACAATCTGTAGCTCGTAGCAGTAAGTTACACAGCGACCGTAGTCCAAATCGAACCGGAACATCGTATATCCCGCCAGCGTCCTTGTTGCCTGGTCTGTTGCGATCAGATACCGTGCCCAAGGTTTGTTCAGATCTGCTTGCTTTATTTTTGGCTGCCAGCCCAAACTGCACTCCCGGTACTGTGGCCCCACATTACGTTCGGCAAGTTTGAAGGCCCACTTGAGCGTGGCTGGATCAACCTTTTTCTTGGGTTTGCACTGCAATAGCACCTGCTTGTGAATTCCCTCATGTGTCCATTCGTAGGAACAGAATTTTGGGAAACTAGCCAGCGGATCGGTCTGCTGGTTGGCGATCTGCAGATGTCTTTGCTGGTCGGTGGCCTGCATTCGGCTCACGGTTTCCGTAGTGGGCATGATCGTGTCTTACCGAAAACCCTTCACTGAATCTTGATGCTTATGCTTTGACTAAAGCGCGCGAAATAAGCCATTGACAAAACTCTATGTTGAAAATTCTATGTTGTTATTATTCAATGGCACGCACACTTTGATGTCGAACTGCCAAACAGGACTCGCTTATTTTTGGGTCCTTTTAAGCATAAATTGGCAACCCTGCACGGTAAACTGATATGTTACCACTGGCAACACTTGCCTTTGGTGAACGTCAAATCGAGCAAAGTCGTGCATTCGGCGAGAAATCAAAACCTAACGACGCTCGCGGAAACTATTTCGTGAGTGAATATCGGCAGTTTACGCTTCCAGAGTCCGCCGTAATCCCACCGATTGAAGGTCTGTGAGTGGCGTTTGGATACGAGCTGATACATTCCCGGTAGCCTCTTTACAAACATGGAACCGATGACTTTGGGCAGCCCAAGTTCGCTCCCGGGGAGTGGTGTTAGCGGTAGCGGTAGCGCCGTAGGTTACCTTCCATCGTTTCTAATGGGCGATCCGCCGGCAACGCCTCGTCCAAACACGCTGTCGCCGACACGAGCGCGTGGCTCGCTTGCGTACGGTAATTTGTCCGGCTCCCCGACCGATGGAATGCGATCGCCCACGATTGCGGCCTTCCACCATCAGCAACAGCAACAGCAGCACCAACAGCAACAACAGACGCCTGCTAACTTCTTGCTAATGCAGCAGCAAACGCAGCGCTTCCTGCAGAACTCGACCGTCCAAGCCTCGTCGATCGCAAACCAATTCCGTAACGAATCGTTCGACACCAACACGAGCGTCATCGGGCCGCCAACGCAGGGATTGTTTGATTCGTGGCATAAGGAAAAACAGCTGCTCCATACGTCCACCAGGGGCCTGGGGACGGGTGGTATGGGACCAATGCTACCACCGGTTCCGAACGAGTTTGCACCGCAGCTGAACCAATCGTTTAACGAATCGATTGCGAACCAAAGCGGTTTCAATGGGTCGCGTGTCATGTCACCGATTCCGGTGGACTATAGTCGTGTCGCAAACGTTCCCGTTTCTCCTCCCGGCACTCCCTTCGGTGGCAACCCACCGCAGCAGCAGCAGCAGCCCACCGCACAGACAATGGCGAACAGTAATGGTTCGGCGGTCACTTCGAACTGGATCACGGTGTTTGGTTTTCCGCAAAGCGCGACCAAAGAAGTGCAGTCGCACTTTTCCACGTTGGGCACGATCATCGACAAACAGTTGGCCAGTCAGGGGGGCAACTGGATGCACCTACACTACAGTTCGCGGATCGAGTGCATCCGGGCACTCAACTACAATGGGCGCGTCATAAGCCCGGGACTGATGATTGGGGTGGTGCACTGCAACGTTTCGACCATCGTTGGAAAGGAGAATGATGGCGATAGCGTAGCGGCCGCCCAGAACAACCAACCTCTGAACCGCGTGCGATCGTTGATAAACATGTCTCATGCTAATGAGCAGGACGCAAGCCCCATGATGGCTCCAGCGACCCCTCAGAGGCGTGGTCCTGGCATCGTGCACAAGGCAATGGATCTGTTCTTCGGGTGGTGAAAAATGTCCAGCACACGAAAATGTACATGTAAAACGAGTGAAAGTGTAATATTGATACAAATAAAACTTTTCTAAAAAGGGAAATAACAGTAAACCCGTAATCCTAAACTTGAGGTTTGTTACAACTCAAAAAACCTGTTGCCGCCTGTTGGACACTTAGGACATCATTTATCGGGCACTTGGTAACACGAAGCTAAGACAAATTGTAACTTTTATTATGCATTCTTTCGTTTCGTTGCTAAAGGTAAAAGAAAATTAAGCAAACATAAAAGAGGTGAAGGAAACTCCCATTTAAAGCAGCAGCTCATACAGATAGCTTGCACAGTCATTCAGCTTGCCGAAGTTTGGTAGCTCACTGCTGATGTTGAGCAGTATCCGGTCCGTCAGGGCGCTGTTCGACTTTAGCACCTCCGTGATTCCACCCGTCCCGGTGCCCTGGAGGCTCAGCAAATTGCCGAGTGCCTGGTAGCACCTATACGTCGCTTCGTGATCGGTCAACCAACCGAGAAGTTCGGCCACCGTGCTGGCCAGCACTTTACAGAACTCCACCGAGGACAGTTTTTCGAGCTGTGTCATCGATAGGTTGAGATAGAAGCTTGCCAGAGCAATCTGGAGATTGTTACTGCCGGCGCGGATCTTTGCCAGCCGGTCGACAATGGCTCGCAGATTTTCCACCACCAAATTGCGGCCCACCTGGTGCGGTATCATGTTGGTGAAGCAACGGGCCGCCATCAGCTGATTGGCGGGAAGGTGATTGGTATGCTGCAGAAACACCCCGATGAATGCGCTATCGAACAGCTCCTGGCAAGCGCGCGGTTCGCGTACCACCAGCCGCGTTATGTCCATGATTGGAAAGATGAGCTCCGTGGGCCAAGTGGTGAACAGATACTTCAGTGCCGTCAGGGCGTCAGAGTTCGGGTCGCCGCTACTAGTGAGCACTTCGTTCGCGTACCTTACGACATCGTCAAGCGTCTCGTCCGACATCCGCAGGCTACGATCCTCGATTTTACCATTCAGCTCTCTGCGAAAAAAACGAAACCACCACACGGTATTAGTAACGGAGAGGAGGAACCAAAGTCACCCAAGACAGAACTGTGTTTACTTACTTCAATTTTACGAGCACTTTCGTGAGGTCTGCATTTTCCATCAGAACGTAGTGACGGTGCGGGAAATGGGTATTGCATTTCTTCACTTCTTTCGATCCGGTCGAGTAGCTCCCACTTGCCGTGAAAGGGTCCACATTACCACCGTCGGTTGCACGCGGAACATTCGGTGCAACCACGTTGGGTGTTTGCGTGGTGTAACTTGATCCGCCCGTGAACGGATCGGTGTTGGCGGAGGATGGCGCATAGCGTGAGCTTGCCGACGAGCCGGGAACGTAGCGCGAACCACCGGTGAATGGGTCGAAGTAACTGTTGCCAATCGCACTCGCCACCGGGGCATTGTCGGAGTTTGTGACAATGAAATTGGCCACCTGATCGAGATACACTTGGGGCAGGTTGTGTTTGTGGATGAAACGTTGCGCCACGAACCACGGATCTTCGCCTCGATTGTACGGTAGCTTCAAGTTCGGCGCATCGTCCGTGAGGTTGACGGAAAACACGTAATCATACTCGCGACCCTCGTAAAGCTGCTTGCCCGTATCACCGTCGCTCGCACCCATCACATCGCCGACGCACTCCCACTTACTAGCGGCCGCATCCCATTGGTAGCAGAGAATTTTGCCATCCGGGTGGCGAACGATGCGCGTTTGACCTTCACGTCCCTCGGACAGCAGCGATTCGGGCCCGGGAAGATCGTTCACATTCATGCCCCCGAGCTGCTTGGAGGCTTCCGCTTGGCGCACTTCAACTGCCACGCGAAAGGCGGCCACCTGATCGTCACTGGCCGTGCGATCCTTCGCGGTGGTGAATACTCGTACCACCGAATCACTCGTACCGCAAGCAATATCTCCGTTCCGGAGGGCGGCCACGGCCCAAACGGACTGTGCGGGAAGATGCAGCGCATCGCCCAACGCACCCTCCCGCAGATGCCACATCCGTACGGTACTGTCCTCGCCAGCCGTCACAAAAACACTGTCGCCCCAGGCATCCGAACGAGCGATGCTGTAGATGTAATTGCTGTGGCCGTGAAACTCTTTCACACACTCGTACGTGTCGCTCCATTGGCGGATCGTGGCATCGTTCGAGCAGCTCAGAAACCCGCCTCCACAGGTCTCCGGAAGCGGACACAAACCACGAACACAGTCCTTGTGGCCCTTTAGTACCGCCAACTTCTGTCCCGTGGCGTTCCACACGAAGATGCTTTTGTCGGCCGAACCGGTTAGAAATCGACCGTTTGGGAGACACGCCACCGCCCAAACGGCCGCCTCGTGTCCGACAAGGGCCAAGTTGGTCATCGCACCCGGTACATTCGTCCACAGTCTGGCCGTTTTGTCCCAGCTACCCGAGATCAGTGTCGATGAATCGTTGCCCACGGCCAACGCACAAACGGCCGACGTATGCCCTTTCAGCACACCGATGGGCTCCGTTGGCCCCGGGTAGCGAAAAATGGCGATCGTGGCATCGTTACTAGCGGTACAAATCCAACAGTTGGCTTCCACGACCAGGATAGCACCGACATAGTTGGTGTGATTCGTCAGCGTTTCCGTGTCCTGGTAGCCATTACTGTGAAGGGAATGCTGAGGGAATTAACAACAAGAAACACAATACAAACAGCAGTCACTCATGCTTACCCCTGCTTTGCCCAAATCTTGGCCGTTTTGTCCCGTGATCCGCTTACGAGGAAGCCGTTGCCCTCGGTTACGGCACGCACATCCAGTTTGTGACCGGTCAGTTCGGCGGAGAGCTTAAAATCTTCAATCTTCACCATGATGATAATGCTCCCGTTCTGGGGGACACTCGTTCGCCGGGATCGCGCTCCCCAGGTGCTATGCCAACGCTAGTGATCGTTCCCGGAACGCTAACGGATCACTCACAACTCCGTTTATCTTCTATCTGTTATCCAAACTGCACAACGAATATTGGATTCCGTCCAAGGATTCGTGCCAAAAATCACCAACTCACTGTGTACCGGTCAATGGCAAACTGCAAAAAACCGGAGCGAATGAGCGAGAAGGAAAATCAAGCTAGGTACGCGAACGTGGAATCAGTTTCGCAAGGTAGAGTAAAAGAGAAACACATATAAACAGCAATGGCGGGCACTGTCTACTTGACAGACAGTGGCCCAAAAAGGCCCAAAATTAATTTATTCAACGTTATAACTTTCATGTTTTATATGTAAATGATTAGGTCGGTCTCGTAATTTACCAAAAAATCAACCTGTTTCCTGCGTAAACTATACTATCGTTTTCCATCGAAAAGAAATTAAATCTGGTTGTGGTCAAAAACGGTTGAAAGTTTGACACTCGAGACCCTTGACAACCAGTTGTTGTTATTTGGTGTTTCGTCGCGAGCCTCATTTGTTTTGAAGTGCTTGATTAAGATATTTTGGAAAATTGTGCAATTGTACGTGATGATTAAACCTCGACAATGAGTAGAACAATGTTCACGCACGACCCAATCCCGAAGTAGCCAACGGAAACACCTGCATGATACTGGAACAGGATAAAGAATTGACTAATTATCATAAAACGTATTATATTTTACTATTTGTTAAGTTTACATTGTAAGTACTAGCACAAGATGACCACGAGTACACGTATCAATTGGGGAGAGTTGTTTCCCACCCGAAAGAGTGTCTTCATTTTCCTTACGTACATGTCACTGTTTGTTAGCCAGGGTAGGTTTCTTTAATTTCTATCTTTCCGACGATTCTCAAAATAACAAAGTTTAAACTCGCATTGCTCTACATCCGCCACAGGCATTCTGGTGACGGCATCCCAGCGTGCCGATAATTCATACAGCTACAATACGGTTCTGGTGGTTCTGCTGACGGAAGTGCTGAAACTAGTGATATCAGCCGGTCTTTACTGCCGCGAGTAAGCAGATTGCATCGCCTTGGCCAACCACACGACTCTGATGGATGCTTTTCCTTCTTTGCTTTTATAGAAACAGCTTCGTATCGCTTATCGCACGAATTGTGGAGGGCAGTAGTGTGTTGCTTTTGTACTTTGTTCCTGCTTTTCTCTACTGTCTGTACAATAATTTAGCGTTCGTTAATCTCTCGACTTTCGACCCAACGACGTACTACTTACTGTTGCAGTTGCGCGTCGTAATCACGGGCGTATTGTTTCAGGTAATTTTGTGCACAAGTTTGTGCAATGACCAAATTACACGATTATTTAAAAAATCTGTTTTTTTCTTCAGATCATATTTAAGAAATATCTCAGCAGAAAGCAATGGTTTTCTCTACTGCTTTTGACGGTCGGTTGCATGCTGAAACAATGGAACTTTTCAAGTCTGTTTTTGGCAAACCCACACGAAACACCACAAACCGAGGGTGCCAACAATGCAGCAGTGAAGTCGCAGCCTATGCCAGATACGCCGTTAGAAACCGGTGTAGATGGGACATTCCGTGGTAAAAACATCTCCGGGTTTGACTTGAGCTTCAGCGCCGTATTCATCCTGGTGCAGACAGTTTGTTCTTGCTTGGCGGGAGTGTACAACGAGTACCTGCTGAAGCGGAAAGGATCGGACATTAATATCTATGTACAAAATGTGTTCATGTATCTCGATTCCATCGTCTGCAACCTGCTTCTGTTGCTGCTGCAAGGCGAACTAGTGAGTGTTTTTACCGGTGACCATTTACGAGAGGTGGCACGGTTCGAGGTGCTGATTATTATGCTGAATAATGCTGCCATCGGTATCATAACCAGCTTCTTTCTCAAGTACATGAACTCGATTCTGAAAACGTTTGCCAGTGCGCTCGAGCTGATGTTTACTGCTGTTCTGTGCTACTTGCTGTTTGCAATACCGATCTATGTGAACACAATGCTCGCGATCGCCGTTGTATCGTACGCAATCTATCTGTACTCTCTAAATCCAGTGGTGAATCTGGCCACCAGCAATAGCACTGGGGGTACTAGGTCCTCGTTGAATGCGGACGATCGGAAGACATTGCTCAAAAGCGGTAGTAAACGAAACCGATCAGGTGATGTGAACTTAAGCGATACGGAAGACGAAAACGATCATCGGATGAGCGAAGTGTGATGTGAACCTCACCGATAGTTACAACAGGTGTATTCAAGCATACTTTTTATACACGCACGACTCTCAGAAGCGTGTGGCATATTTATTGTCCTTCAAAAGTGCGATGAAGATTTGTGGTAGACACCCGCAAAGCGATTACGAACAAAGATGCGATCATAGCACTTCAGAAGTGTAGAGTAACGTACGAGAAGAAACTTGTATTACTCAACAAATTTCGTGTATTACCATTATTTTCACCAGTGATGAAGCATTCTATTTTAAGTGGTATACATATGCTACTGTTACTGCTTATAATAACCAGCACCTACCGGTGTTTAGAGCAGTGGATGAATTTTCTAGACTATTTCAATATATTTTGTACAGACTATTTTCAAATCAATGTTTTCAAACATACAGTAGTATGTACATTAGGCTACATTTTCATTTGGATATGATCCATTTTCTAGAAAAGTGTGTCCCACAGACGGTAAATCCCTGAGGATACTTACATACGCATTACCAACCGACGAAAGTTATTGTTTATCGAAAAAAGAAGCCGAGAAATATAGAAATGAAACTACTATTGCAAATTCACACCTCATTTAAGTACCTGATTAACACAAGCGAAATTTATTGAAAATCAACACAGAGAAACAAATTTAATCCTCAACTGCTTCCTCTTCATCGTCCATTTCTCCTTCATCATCGGCCGTCGCTTCTTGATACTGCTGATATTCGGACACGAGATCGTTCATGTTACTTTCGGCCTCGGTAAATTCCATCTCGTCCATGCCCTCTCCAGTGTACCAGTGCAGGAACGCCTTGCGTCGAAACATGGCCGTGAACTGTTCGCCAATACGTTTGAAAATTTCCTGGATCGCCGTGGAGTTGCCAATGAAAGTCGACGACATCTTGAGGCCACGTGGCGGAATGTCGCAAACCGCCGTCTTCACGTTATTCGGGATCCACTCGACGAAGTAGCTACTATTTTTATTCTGGACGTTCATCATCTGCTCGTCAACTTCTTTCATCGACATACGACCCCGGAATACGGCGGCCACGGTCAGATACCGACCATGGCGTGGATCGCAAGCGGCCATCATGTTTTTCGCGTCAAACATCTGCAGAGTCAATTCCGGAACGGTCAGAGCACGATACTGCTGGGCTCCACGAGACGTCAGGGGTGCAAAACCGGTGATAAAAAAGTGTAGCCGCGGGAACGGCACCATATTGACGGCAAGCTTTCGAAGATCAGCATTCAGCTGACCGGGAAAGCGGAGGCACGTAGTTACACCGGACATGGCGGCCGAAACGAGATGATTCAAATCGCCGTAGGTCGGTGTGGTAAGTTTCAATGTTCGAAAACAAATATCGTACAGTGCCTCGTTGTCAATGCAGTAGCTTTCGTCAGTGTTCTCAACCAGCTGGTGCACGCTGAGAGTCGCATTGTAGGGCTCGACCACCGTATCGGACACCCTTGGTGATGGAAAGACTGAGAAGGTGTTCATGATGCGATCCGGGTACTCCTCGCGAATTTTTGAAATCAGCAGCGTCCCCATTCCCGAACCGGTTCCACCGCCCAGGGAGTGGGTTAACTGGAACCCCTGTAGACAGTCGCAACCTTCCGCTTCCTTGCGCACCACATCCAACACAGAATCAACCAGTTCAGCTCCTTCGGTGTAATGGCCCTTAGCCCAATTGTTGCCCGCGCCGGATTGACCAAATGAAAAGTTGTCTGGGCGGAATAGCTGCCCGAATGGACCCGAACGAACAGAGTCCATGGTGCCGGGTTCGAGGTCAACTAAGATCGCACGGGGTACATACTTGCCACCGGTAGCTTCGTTGTAGTACACGTTTATGCGCTCAAGCTGTAGATCACAGTCGCCAACGTAGCAGCCCGTAGCATCGATACCGTGCTCGTTCGAGATTACTTCCCAGAACTTGGCCCCAATCTGATTTCCGCACTGTCCTGCTTGAATATGTACGATTTCACGCATTTCGCTCGCTTATGTATTTACACCGGCGAAAGGAAATGTTGACGGTTAGTAACTTATTCGTATTTCGGTAAATTGTCGGTTTTAAATTAAGATTCACTACGGCGACGAGAGTGATGACCTTACTGCTTGACTCTCCGAAAGTGGAATGATCGGTTCTTACATTCTGCCTGTGCCTTATAGTTCGAACAAAGTTTACTTGGATTGAAAAATAATTATTGTTCACTAAAGTATGTTGGCACCCATGTTGGTTGCTTGGAAACTGCTTAAAGCAAGCTGAAAGATGAAAAGATAATGCGGAGAAAAGTTGTATTTTGTGAAATTTACAAATCGTGACAAAAGAAATAAATTTCACATATTAAATAAAATGCCTCAATTGCTAAGTTCGCGAAATGTTGGTTGCTAATGTACTTATTTCACGATGCTCTTCAAAAATCGTTTCAAACTATCATGAAAATACTCATTCTCCCTGGGGTAGTGGGGATAAGCCGAGATAACTCGCTGGCTGTAGATGAAAAAGATACGTTTTTCAGATTTGTAATTCGAAACTTAGAGCTTCTGTTGTTACACTACTTACAGTTCCTTGCGTAAACCGATGGGTAATAGTGCAGTCCACTTTTTGATGGTGCCGAGCATTTCCGAAAAAATACCATTCTGGCCCTCGTATCCGATGTCGTCACATTTTTCCAGTAACATTTCGATGATGCATCGGAGTATCCCGAAAGAGTAAGTATCTTTGTCTGCAGTGGGTTCATATTTCGGAAAGAAATTGTGAATTTTTTTCAAGAAATTCTGTAAAACCAAGAAACTTGTTTAGAAGTAAGGAGATAAGAAAGATTTAGAGGTTCCAAACCTTTCCAATCGCTACAGTTGTTTTCTCTAAAAAGCTTTTATGAAAAGTTTGGCTAATTATTTTATTGTAGCCATCTCTTCCCGCAGAGCGATAAAAGTTCATCAATAGAGTTTCTAATTCTTCCTCGAACTCGGTATCCTGACCATAATGCAGTAGAACATGGTGTACGCTTGAACGAGTAAGCTCCCAATGTGCATCACACAGTGAGCAGTATTTGGCTAGCAATATTTTTCTCTCCGCCAGCAGCGTAACATGTTCGCCTACAACGAAAATAACAAGATAAAAAATTAATCGGATCTTTAATAAAAATCAAAGTTAATTCATCAAATAAACCATTGCTGAGATAAACGCTGTATCTATACCGTTACACAACAATGCCTCCAATTTGAGAAGGTTAATGAACAACCATAAATTACGGATAATTTTTTGATTATGGTAGCTGTACTGCTGAGTATTGCTAATTGCTCTGTTCATTTACCTTGAATGTCATGGAAAACATGCTTTTTAATGCTTTGTGAAAGCTTTTCCATCAGCTCTTCTTCCACTTCGATTTCGTTGTGCTGTAATTCGGCCAGCTCGTGCAGCTGAGATGTCGGATGCAGTAACACCAGCATGTCACAGAGTGTTACGACCATATGCATGGTGCAGGTGAAATCTTCACAATCATTGCTCTTGATGCGTTTAGCTAATTCCACCATGAAGTCGTGTATCCGTCGACCAGTAGCGCCACGCTTGATCGTAGTTCGCCGGTTCATTGGATCTTCCAGGTACCACTGCAGGAGGGCATGGAGCATGTTTTTGTACAGCCGAAAGAAAATCCAATTCGCTTCGACGGCGAGCATCATACGCTCGATTAGACGGAGATCGTTAGCTAAGTATTCTGCTAACATTACCACATCTTTCGACGTATTTTTGATTTCCATCAGTACGCACAGCTTCGTAATGGCGATTACGTATCTGTTCTTCAATTTCTGATCAGTACCCTATGATAGCGATGGCAAGCGCAGCCGAAGTAAGACACAAAAGTTACTGTACGATTACGATAATGCACGCTCACTCAAACTTACCAAATTGTGTCGCTTCAGGCGGCCGCGAGTGTAGAAGAAAAAGGCGTAATAATCCTCACTCAGTTTGTGCCAAATATCCTCGGATATGTTCTCAATTATATCGTAGCGATAGATTGCTGACAGTGTACGAAAAAGCACTGGATACGTGTTTTCTTTACTTGCTACGGGATGGAGTGTTCTATACATAATTTCTTCGCAATACTGTTCGCAATCAACATCACACTTGCGATAGAACTCATAGTGTTCGGGTTGCAATGCGTTCAACATCAAAGCGAAGTGCTCGGAATGCGAAGAAATATGGCGCAAGCATCTTGGATAGCCAGCGACAAAACTTTGGATACACTCCCGCATACCGTTCCAAGAAGTTCCATCGCTCACGTTCGGGAGAGGTGATATCTTTGCCTTTATATCGCCAATTAGAAGCTCGTGGCAGTGCGTGATGGCATATACGATACATTTGGCGAAAAAAGAAGAACTATCAGAGCACTCCAACGCCGTTACCAGTGCGTGAAAAAGGCCATCAAAACGAGCGAAAAATTCCTTTTTCCAAAACTTCTCCACAACCGCTCCGAGCGAAGCCCGTGGAATTTCGTGCTTCTCGAAAACCCGCAATGTGTCCAGCAGTAGTTGCACTTCCTGTTCGTTTGTCAACGACATTCTGGTGTAATTTAGCAAGAGCAAATCGATAGATGCATTGATCACCGCATCATCAGTGCCAAAAAGTTTGTAGGCGATCTTTTCCATGACGTCTTCGTTCAATATGTGGCTGTGGATTTTACTGGAATAAAATTAACACAACAATATGATAAATCCATTAAAAAAATATTATAAATTAATAATTTGCAGCATGCAATACCTGTAGGCAGCTAGAAAGAGGTTAATCACCGGCAGTTCCATCCCCACGTAGATATCCATTGTACGAACCACTATCGACGCCTGCTGGTGAACGAATAATACTACACGATTCGATATTTCCGTAGAATTCGATTCACCCAGGAGATTCTTCAAACAGCGTAGAGCGATTTGCATTGACTTCTTACATTTGATGCCCAGAACATCGATCATCACCGGCAGTTGATCGTGTTCCATTATTGTTTGTTCGGCAAACGTTTCAAATAGTCGACAAAATCGCTCCATTAGTGGCACGCAAAGCTCCTTAAACTGCAGCCCCACACGAGAGCACTGAAATAACAAACCGCAGACACGGTCAACGTAGTCTTGCTTCTGTTGCAACAAAGCCAGTCGGTCGGTTGCGCGAATCGCGGACATTCTTTGCATTTCCTCCGCTACCATACGGTGGACAGTATAGAGATGTTCCAGCATGACGCTACCGATGTACGCACCGACCACCACACACTCGTCTTGACTGCCGTGGCCGAAGAAAGTCGTCAACTTGAGCAGCAAGTTAAAGCACTCATTATCCACTAGCATTTCGTTGTAGGGGCGGACGATCAGCTCATGTAAAAATTCGATGACGTGCGTGCAATGTTGCTTATCTTTGAGGAAACCGTGAGGTTCGCATGGCTAGAAAAAGAAATCAATCACAATGCGAGTCAATATGGAAAAAATATCCAAGGAGCATAAACGTTCTCACCGCTTCCGTTATCCTGTCGACTACAACGTTGGGTCTGTTTTGCTTCAAAAGATTTATATCGTCCGCCACAAGCTTGTAATCAAATCCGGTCATGTCAATCAGTATCTGAAGTACGCTCTCGATTCCTTCGTCGGAAGAATCCGAAAAGATCCGCCGCCATGTTTGGTAAACGGTCTGCAATCGAACGAAAACAGATTGTTTAAAGCCGATCGCTTTCAGGTTGAATCGTGCGCCATAATGTTATATTTTAGTGTACTTAACATACCTTGCCGTTCGATACGCGTAACTGAGCATACAAATTGTCGTCCATTTGCTCTGCTTTAGTTGTTCCAGCGAATGTATAAAAGACTCCCAATGCTAATGGGGCCGTAAACTAGTCACGAAGCACTGAAACACCAATAACTGCGACAAGCAGAATTAAACACGGCGTCACCTAAGCGAAAACCGGCAGAATGTAGTGTTCCAACGTGAATAACAATGCTTTAACCAGTCGAACACCAGAGCTCTCGCGCCACAATGCCGTTAACCGGAATCAAATTTTAGCAGCATTCATTTTGGGCTCTTTCCACACAAAAACATACAAACGTCAAAACATTGCCCAAAGGGGAAGCAACCCTGTTTTCGTCTGCCCATGTTCTCCTAACGTCTTGTCTGTGTCTTTCGGTACGCGGTCCGGTTTTGTGGTTCACTCTGCGAATGATCATGGGTGGTCCTGTAGATTTGTGTGCATGATCATAAACCAAAAAGAACGCGGCTTCTCGTAGGGCGTCGTTTCGCGACCACAGCAGCGAAAAGAAGAAGTGCGCGATTCAGATGTCACTTCGGTTGTGTGGCTTTTTGATGTGCTTTATTACGGGTAAAAAACGAATTATGTTTCAATTGTGAGGAATGCTCGTTTTCTTTCAATAGATATGTGTTGCCGAATCATTATCTAGTGTTTCTATATTTCGGATACGTTTCTAGTGATTGAGGTTTCATCGATCTAGGTGAAATTTGTACGACACATTGTTTAACCATGGCCATCAATCGCCGCGCTGTATTCGTGCTATGTGATTTGTGAAAAGGTTTACAGGCCGATAGAAAACATAAGTCGATGTGCAATTGCGCTGCGTGCTGGAAAATAAGTCCCCCATCGACGACGCTAACTGCGATCAGTTTGTTAATCAACCGATTAGTATGCCGATCAGAGTTGACAAGCGATAACGAAACTGTTGATCAGCGGCAACGGCAGCGGCAACACCTCGAACGCACCAGACGGTATTAGGTTACCGATTTCATTTATGGAGCACCCGTTCACCGATCAGCTAAATGATGGCAAGCAAAGTTGGTCCAAAAATAAGGTACTAGCTATTCTGATCGCACACGAAAAATCAATCAGTAACAATTAATTTCTCTTTCTTTTATGTCAGCTATTGCGTGATGTTCATGGCCCTAGCAGCATTTACTTCCACCAGCGCTCTTGCCGGCGGTAAAGAATTCAATCCAACCACGAATCTCATCGTGCCTGAAACCCCTCGACCCATGCTGGAACCGATCAATGATACACGCAACTATCGTATGCACGGAAAAAAGGGAAAAGATGACAAGACGTGGTTCGATGGACGGGAAATGCGCTATATTTACTGTATCCGGCCGGCCAAATGTGAGCCGCTGCGGCACAAGTCGTGCCTCGGATCCACATTACCATACGCCTCGATCAGTCTAGATTTGACTGATTCTTACAGCCAGGAAGAAGCGCACAACAAGCTGTACCACTACAATGCACTGCGCCATGTCCCCAAGTGTTGGGCCGTAATTCAGCCATTCCTGTGTGCCGTGTTCACCCCAAAGTGTGAAAAGATTAACGGCCAAGAAATGGTGTATCTTCCATCGCTAGAAATGTGCAAAATCACACTCGAACCGTGCCGGATTCTCTACAATACAAGCTTTTTCCCAGCATTTCTACGCTGCAATGAAACACTGTATCCGTCCAAATGCAACAACGATGTGCGCGAGGAGATGAAGTTTAACGCGACCGGCAAGTGCTTGAAGCCACTGGTCGCGGCCGATCTGCCCGGCAACTACTATAAGGGTGGGTTCCATATCCGAAGGGACATCCCTTCCGAATTGTGTCCTTTTTATTTCATTTCATCGTTTTCAACAGACATTGATGGATGCGGGTTGCAGTGCAAAGATCCGCTCTATAGCGACCACGAGCACCGGCAGATACACAAGTTGATTGCTTGGGGTGCTGGCATTTGTCTCACGTTTAATGTCTTCACGCTGGCCACGTTCGCCATCGATTGGCACAATGCGAACAAGTATCCGGCCTTGGTAATATTTTATATTAATTTCTGCTTCGCCATATCGTGCCTCGGGTAAGTTTATGCTGAAAAAGTGTTTCTATTTCGCTCTTCTGTGCGATGACGTTGGGTGTTTCTATGTTATTTTTCATCTAACCATTACAGATGGCTGGCACAGTTCACTCCGGGTGGCCGGGAAGATATTGTGTGTCGAAAAGATGGTACCCTGCGCACGGCAGAACCAAGCGCTGGTGAAAATCTCTCCTGCATCGTTGTTTTCATCCTTGTATACTACTTTCTGATCGCAGCCATGGTGTGGTTCGTAATCTTTACGTACGTGTGGCATATGAGTTTTAAGGCGATTGGAAAAATACAGGACCGGATTGACAAGAAGGGTTCCTACTTCCATCTGATCGCGTGGTCGCTACCGCTTGTCCTAACGATCACCATCATGGCGTTGAGCGAGATCGACGGCAATAGCACCGTCGGCATCTGTTTCGTAGGATACCTCAATCATCCGATCCGTGCCGGGTTACTGCTCGGGCCAGTCATTTGCGTTTTGCTCATCGGAGGCTATTTTCTTGGCCGCGGTCTGCTGACATTGATCCGGTTGCGTATCTCGAGCAAGGAGATTATCTCGGCCCGAGCAAGCCGCAAGATTCATCAGACCATCGTGAGGATGGCTTTTTGCACGATGTCCACATTCGTCTGTATCGTAGGGACCGTTTTCTTCCATGTGCACGAGTTCCGACACAGCTCTTCCTGGGCGAGCGCACTGCGTGATTACATCATATGCAGGATCGGAGCTACATTTACTGATGATCTATCTGGTGGTACCGGTGGCGGCTGCCGTATCGAGCATCGACCGAGCGTGGCAATATTGCAGCTCCACCTGATCTGTCTGTTCGGGTCCGGTGTCGTCATGTCTTCGTGGGTGTGGACTAACTCTACGCTCGAATCCTGGAGTCGGTATTTTCGGCGACGCTTCGGTACCGACACGGACGAACCGGTCAAGCTGCAGAAGCATAAGGTCATTGCGCAAGCGTTCGCAAAGCGTAAGGAGTTCCAGAACCAGGGCCGGCTCTCGATTTCGTTTCACAACTCGCACACCGATCCAGTTGGTTTAAAATTCGATATCAACTCGGCGATCGGAAGTCACGATTTCAGCTCTACGTGGGCAAACAATCTGCCGCGATTCGTAAACCGAAGATGCGCCTTGACCGGGGCGGCCACCAGCTCCAGCCACGATCCGCGAAAAAATTCGGTCGACTCGGAGATTAGCTTCAGCGTGAGGCATGTTTCGGTCGAATCCCGGCGCAACTCGATCGACTCACAGGTTTCGGTGAAAATTGCCGAGGTAAAGACGAAAATGGCCAGCCGGAGCAGCCGAGGGCCAGTTGGAGGAGCGAGTGGCGGCAAACATCACAAGGGGACGCGCTCCAGTAGAAGGCGGGATTTCGGTGGTGGTTCGGGTGCAACGGGTGGTAGAAGGTTTGGGCGGAAGGAGAGCAGCACCTCGGTGGAATCGCAGATCATAACGGCGGCCCTGCAAAAAACAACCGGCGGAAGACGCTCAAGTGGCCACAGTACACTTCCAGCCGCGGGATCGTTCGGTGCGGGTAATATGCAACGGCGTACCGGAATCGGGGCAATGGATGCTGATCAGATCAATGATCTCATCTCTAACGGCAAACTGTTGCTGCCGTTTTTGCACCAACAAGGATTGACAACATCCGAGGACGATAACGTTTCCGTCGGCTCGTTTAAAATGCACGATTCTAAGTTCGACATCATTCTCAAGCAGATCGAGAACGGCCATCATCAGCCACACAGTGGACGGGCGGTTGTAGGTGTTAGCAGCGGTGTGGCCACAAACGTGGCAGGGAGAGACGGGAACAGCGGATGTCGTATCGCGGAGTATCGAAGCAGTGATGATGACGATTCGGAAGAAGAGGACGATGTCGATGATGCCGTGGCCGAACGGCAAACGATGCTAAGTGGCACAAGGATCGCCGGAACCTTGCGACCAATATTGGCAGCTCCGGGACGCGATGGTGGTGATACTGTCACGGCCAGAATAGATGCCGTCGGAGGGAACGACAATAGTGTGGAACCGTTGCGTGGTAGCAAGGAAGGCGGAGGACGCGCAGCGAATAAGAGTAGCGCAAGCAAAAGTGGTCGCAATCGAAAGGGAACCGGTGGAGCTGGTACGGGTGGAAGTTTACGACACGGAACGATGCGAAAATCACAACATCATCATCATCAACACAGCCGTGGTACTTCGATTCGGAAGGAACGCGAAAAGAAGGAAAAGTCTCGCGCCAGCTTACGGGCCGTAGAACGTGAGAAAGAGCTCGAGCTTCTGGAGCGTGCTGGCGTTGAACGCACAGGGACAGATTTATTGTACGACTTAAATGATTCCTCCTTCACCTCGTACTGCTCCGAGCTATCGCCGCTAAACGTGAACAGTTCCTATTCCGGTGTATCAATCGCGAAAACAAATTCGAGAAACTCAAAACGAAGCTGCGACGTTGGGATTCAGACGAATGCACACGAGATCGCTACACAGACGATGTCATCGTTCGAGTTTAGTGAGAAAGCGATGAAAAATGAAGAGAATGAAGACATTTACACCGAAAACCATCAACTGCTGCCCAAACTGCTACAGCCGGTAGTCGCGCCCGCGCCGGCTGTCCCTAGTGCTATTGCATCCCGGAAAACCCGCGACCCTAGCGAATCCGGGATGAGCGAAGCGGAAAAACTGAAAATGCTTCTTTTACCATCAAAATAATTACTTTACAGCCATAGCCACGATCGAAGATGCTGCTCTATGAACCTGTGAACAGCTGATCTTCTGATGAACTTGATCGTATTTTGAACAGCGAACAGCGAATTGAGGATGCAAAACAACGAAACGAAATTCAGGTGCCTTTTGACCAATTTTTCTATGAGTTTTGATCTAATGTAAAATAAAATAAGCAAGTAATGATAGTGATAACTTTTAATACAAACATATTGTCAAAACATACATTTTACAAGACAAGATACCTTGACAATACGTTGGGCTATAGTCCAATATGAGAATCTCCTCTCAAAACTCTTTTACTCAGCAGCAGGAGAAGGCCTTCTTGCAAATAGATAGTAAACGTACACGCCAATTACACTCAATTAATCAGAATTGGAGCTTAAACCATGCTCAAAAATACATAAAAGGAGCAAGACTGACAAAAGTTTAAGAACAGAACAAAGAGAGAATACTCTAGCCAAAAAAAGAGATTGAAAAATAAAATAAAAATAGTGCTTCCAAAATAATGTAAATCTTATTTTTACAAAAGACAACGAACGTGACACAATATTTCAGAGCAAAACAAAGCAATTAAAATCCTGTGAATGATGGGTGATGTGCGTATCTGAAATTTTAATGATACGGAGTTTCCTCCAAAGGCATTCTTCATCTTTTTTATACCCCTTTTTTCTAACCGTGTGGCCATCAATTGCCTGAAGTATTTTGCAAGCTATTTTGTCATGATTTTGCATAGAAACAGTTATGAATCAATGTGTGAAGTGAACGGTCTTGTAACGGTTAAAACAAAATAAAAAATTGAAAGAAAAAACAATACATATAATTTCTTTCCAATAAGAACGGTACAAAAATGAACAGATTTTAGACTCTTCATTTTAGGTCGGTGTTCGGGTTTCCACGTTTTTTTATCGTTACTAAATGTAAGCGGTTCTAATGCGCCTCGTAGAGAGAGTGGTGACCGGACACCACACGCACGCGATTCGTTACACGCTTCCGTTCATCAAGTTACACCAAGAACTGAAAATTGACGGCATGCTTTATGTAGGTGGTCAATATTCAATCGAATATTTACCATTCACTATCTACGGTTTTATGCGGGGCATTGAAATTACGTCTAGAATTACATTCACACGCAATACTTTGAAAAGTGAGTACACGCAACGGCGAAAGCACCGAACAACAATCTCTGCTGGCAAGCCGCTACTCTACCAAGCAAGACTTAGTGTGGTTTTGATGATTTTATCATTAGTGGTTTGAATTTTGGTTGGTTCACGGTGCTCGGTTAATTCGGTTGATTCGTACCGACCATCACCGATGCTATTTCTTTGCTGCAATATAATCTATATTAGCTATGTTTATTTCTTGTCGTAGTAGAATTATATATTTGCCAAAACTGACACTATGGAAATTGCCAAAACACAAAACTCCTGGACACTTTCTAGCCGCGGGTGTGCGGAACATTTTCCTAGTTTACGCTTAGCTTGTGTGCTAGTGGTTTTTGGTGCTTTTCCCGGCTACTTCTGCTATAGAATTACACTGGATGAGACGATGAAACGGACAAAATTCAATCACATCTAAATACGATAAAAATTGTTCCAGCTCTGCCTCTGGAAAATACCCTCCTTACACCACCAAATGACTGATTCCACAAGGGATGCCAATATTAATACACAGCAAAGTTGCTACGAGTGCCTAATTGGTGTAAAAGTGTCGATCCGCCGATCAATACGAAAACAGCGCGCATCAGGCGCTTGAAGGGCAAATGCTATTATTTATATATTTAATTGAAGGTTTTGTTGCACATCTTCAAATACAATCAATATACACTGTATACTTCAAATACAATTTATCGCATCAGGCGGTTTATAAATCAAACGGTTTTGGCATGCTTGGCAATGTTCATATTTTCAGGAAAATTGCCACCATGTGCTACGTAACTTGTGTCGTTGCTTCTACGTTGCTTTCTTTTTTGCTTCCCGTATTGATTTTATTAAATAATTTTGGATGCTTAAGTTATTCGAAATACGTTCGAGCATCGTTTTCGGTTCCACTTTCGAGTTGTAAGTAGAAGGGTCTTGTTTTTTTGCACTGAAAATGTTTGGCTCGTTACACATCGTTCATCATTTGGTGTTCGATTGATATTTCTCCAGGCCAGTTATTTGCACGTTGCATTTGAAGGGGCCTCGAAGAAAGTGCAAGAAAGAAAAAGAATATTGTATCTAAACTAAACCTTCCAAACCATCCGCCAGCAGACCAGCCCACAAGAATGTAAAACGCATGCAGTTGCTCAATCTTTTTGAGTTATGTTAGATGATCTTCTAAAAGATTCGTTCACAGATGGATGTCGTTTGAATGCAATTCATTTAGATTTAAAATTTTTTAGTTTGGATCGGATTGCCCAAAGTTAGTCGAATGAAAAGAGGCCGAACCAAACTCACGGCTCATGCAAATTCACTAATTTAAGAAATTGAGTTGGGTGTTAATATCAGCCTCACACCCGCAAACATGTAAATGCACACACACTCGGTAAACGACCCACATGACGAGCGGAAAGCAGCCTTCGAGATGTTTGATTTATCAACCGAGGCTCATGAGGCGAGGTCCAGATGCCTTGGCCCGTTTTCTTCATGCATTTTCCCTGGGCTCAATATTGAACTATGGACCATTGAAAAATGATCACGCAAAATAAAACAAACACTAGATAAGCTGCCTATTTGGATTTCTTACTCGTACCCGCCGCCGATCCTGCCTGTGCCTTCAATTGTTTCAGTTCCTTTGTCCAGATTAAATTGTTGAAGAACTCCCCAAGTAGATACAGTCCGACGCAGAACACGAGACTTACGGCGAAAAACACCAAACGTTGGGGAAAGTTCAGTACCTCCAGCACCGGATACACCCAGATACCACCAAAATGTCGAATAACGTGAAGCCAGCCGAGGTATGCGGACATAAAGATACCCAGTCCAGTTAGGCCGGCCCGACGCGAAGGGTACTGCCGGAAGCTGGTGCAGATTTCCAAGATGATGAAGATCACAATATTTGTGTGCATTACGTGGTTGAGCCAACTGCGGGGAACAAAAACGTGTTCAATGGCCACGGCAAGCCTGCGGATTCTGTGGATCTCACCCGGGGAAAACAGCATCGAGCGCTTTGGGGAAGACTAGCTCACGGTCGATTGCCATCAGGGTCCAGAAGGTAACGCCTACATTCAGCGCCACGGGGAAAGCGAACGCAGCCAGAGTGTAATCCTTCACCTTCCGGATCAGTGGCATCCGCTTAGGGGCCACCTCGTTCGTACCGATGAAATCGTTCAGTAGACATATTGTGAAGTAAATTGCCTGCAGAATCTGCGGAAAAGTAGAGAAAGTACGGAAAGTCGGTCAATACTCTACAGAAGTATTTGCGTAATGTTATAAATGCTGCATGTCTAAAGTAGCCGATGATTGCAAGGCACCGGACCTACCGCATCCCACACGGTGAGAAATTTTAGTTTACCACCGAACTCTCCACCCGGCCGCCACATTTCCGGAGGAAAATGAACGTATCGGAAATCGTAGTAGATGGCGTACGTGAATACGACTGCAGCAATGAAGTGCATCAGGGCACGCAGTGCCCCGTATGCCCCGCGCTGGTAACCATCGTTACTTTTTGCCGTCTTTCCCATACTGTTTTCAGGTGCGAACGGTGCTACTCCAAAGCGGTTTGTGGGTTGTTTCTGTACGAAACACTTTGAACTGAAGCACTTCCGCAGCGGAATTCGCAATCAACGCTACACACAACTGCTTTAATACTTTAATCGGTGACGGTATTACTGAAGCGTCGTGGCTCTCGCAATGCGATAAGTAGCCTTCGTCGTGCAGAATGATGGAGCATTTATTGGCGAAGCGAGCGCGATTGTTACGTTATCGGGCAGACTTTGGAACGGACGAGTGGCAAATCAAAACAACTCTCGAACTCGAACTGGCGTTTGTTGACAGTTTTCTTTCTCGCGATTTTGACAACTGCGCTCACGCATCGCCCAGCGGAGAGAAGGAATCGCGGACTTGCGCATTCACGATCTCCATCGGCTGGTAATGCAAATAAACAAATTATCCGAATATCCCCTTCCCCGATAAGTGTGCAGCGTGGAAGTGATTACCGATTTTCAGAATCTCGATAGCCGGATTACGGTGGTAAGTGGATTACTGAAACACTGTGGGACACGCAGCTATTCGTGCAGTTTGAGGCATTTATTGTGATTGTGATGTTGAAGTATAATATTAAGTTCGTTCTTTCAGCCGGGCACTGTCCATCATTCCAGTGCAAGGTCTCCGCTATGCACTTATCAAAGTTCATTGAACTCTCTCCAATGCGAGAATCGTATCGGTAATGTTTTTCTGATTACGATGACGACTCAGCGAAGATGATTTGAGAGGCATGGATGAGGTTGGATGTTCCCTATAAACTCTACCGCCCAACTTACTGTAAGAAATTCATTTTCTCCGACTCAGTTGAATGATTAAAATACTTTTATTCTATAAAACACCCGCTTGTGGATGTCGAAGGGGTCGTTGGATACATTGGAAGATCCGAACAGTTGGCGGGTGGTGATTTTTTGTCTAGATTGGACTAGGAAAACACTTTCTTCCCCTAGAGGTGTGCCGCGGGGTGAAACATTTTATTGCTAGCCATAAAACAGCAAGTAGTAGCACATCTTTCTATTTACTAGACGCTCGGCTGTTCCATTCCTCGGCGGCCAATCCTTCCCAGCTTGGTACCTCATTATTGCTAACATATGGTTACTATCAAGCGGATCTCGGTTCTGTTTCTGAATTGACGACCAACCTGGTTATTTGCATTTTCTTGCTTACCAGCAAATGCTCACCGGAAAGTGCAACAATCAACGGCACCGTGAGAGCTTGGCTTGTCTCGTGGTTTGCTGTACTGCTGCCGATAGTATCCTGCTTGGTTCTTAATCGCACGTTTCTACTCAGCTACTAACAGGTTTTAAGTAGAAATGGGGATGATCGAGTTGAGTCGATGGTCAGTTTTTGGCCGCGTAGTGCCGCGTGTTTATTGCACTGTCGTTAAATTCTGTTTGTATTGCCGGCTAAGGGCGCTCCAACTGGCGAGTTCGTTGAAAAGAGCACAGAATATGGGGTCTTGCACGAAGCACACATGTGCAACAGTCGGACCTACAAAATAACACTCGAACTATCCGAAAATAAACTATCTTTAACAACCCTCCAATGGAGGAGAGGATTTGTCGAGTGACAACGTAAGTGATGGTGCAATAAAAATTACTTTGCAGTAATGAAATCCAATGATATTTGATACTTAACTGTCGTGGATAACTTTTAACAACGTAATAATACTATCACCACACTTCTGGCCACTTAAAATGACGTAATTTTACGAAGCGCTCGTACCCGGTCGATTAAAGAACGATAGGCGCTGAAGTTTGTTCGTTCGTTTTGAACAGTCGAAAGTGATGAGAATGGTTCACTTGGTCAAACGGCTCCGAACCAACAGGATAGAATATTTAATTGAATTGCTTTCAGTTAGACGGCAACTCAAATGCAGTTAGGCACCAGTTGATGGACCAATTAAGCCACCAGCCCTTGCAACAAATCGGCTATGTTATCGATAGCAAGAACTTCTGGGAAAAGAAAGATCGTGTCGGTAGAATTGGGCCACTTCGAAGCCGCTAAAGTTGCACCCTTGGGTGTAGCTTTACGCAACCTATGCTGCGGCATTTGTCGTCTAGTGGCGAATGGTCATGTCGACTAAGGTTTTCTTCCATTTGCGTTATGTGTCATACCGCGTGAGAGGCCAACTGGTATCGATTTTCTTTTTTGGAGAAGCTCAATTGCTTTAGCTAGTTATTTGGAACTACTGGTGGTTGGTGACACCGACCTTTTCTGTTGGCCTCGAAACTGCAGCTGTCGTAACTCGCTTGGGATTGATTTAATTTGGATTACCAACACCCTTGACATTATCATCAACACATGGCGCATTGCTTTTTCTTATGTGAACTGTACAGGATGTTTCCCTAAGCTGAAAATTACTTGCAAGTCGCATTTAAAATATAAAAAGGAATATACTAGCTGAAATTAAGGTAGCTTATGTAAAACCGAATGAACAAAATGGTGTTGAACAAATGTTTGTGATTTGCTAGTGTAAAATTATGTATTAAAATCAAATACCTATAGTGCCTTCTATTTAATTTCATAATGTAAGAAACGTGTAATGTGTAACAACGTAATGCACTATTCCTATCTGGAAGCTAATTAATCCTTTGAAAGAGCCAGTCTGTTGCTAGGAGTGGCATTGAAGCATACGCCGTTTAATTAGTGACGACAGTTGAATGCCATTCACGCAATAGCAGAACTTAAAACACGCAATAAGGGAAACGAGAAACGTAAAAACGTACTCAGCTTATAAGGTTTTTTTCGGGTATATCATGTATATGCATCTCTTCTTCGACGAAGTATCGAATTGTATTGGGCACAGGTAATCAAAAAGAACATCCTAATCTCTTTTCCTTGTCCTCTGGCACATCTAAATATGCTCCAAAAATGATGATCTCGAACTTCTCACATACATTTTCTTCATTTGCCTGTAGTCTTTGTACACTTCATACATCTACGACAGAAATCATGCATACTTTCTGTTTGTTTCAAAAACTCTTCCAAATTAACTTAAAAACCAACTAGCAACTAGTACTAGTAACATTATTGGTGTAGCCGTATGTCCCCACAGATCCTATTGTCTTTCTTCCTTGATCCTCTCGAATACAGTCGGGTTCAGTTAGTTTCTGATAGCTTCCTTATTTTCCAATTCGACGTGAGAATGTGTTCACAATTTTTCATTTCACGGTTTCATTCTACGATGGTTTAGTAAATATTGTATTATGCCTCCAAATGTTTTGAAATGTTTCCACATTCTTCCCTGACCTTTCTAGTTGTTCATATGATCATGCGCCTTTGGAAAAAAGGCAAAAGTAGAACCATATCCGTTTTTCGCACGTCATGTTAAAAGACATTGCAAACTTCCATCGCTTGGCATGATGTGTAGGGATCTGGTATACGATTTCACCAACCACCAGGCGGCTCCACCGGGCATGTTAAGTGGTGTACTTTTTCCATTCGTTTTTCCACGACCGGCGGTGTTTTTTTGGCCCGGCTTATTATTGGTCGAAAGAGAAGTCCTGTGCATTGGTGGCACTCTTTCAGTATGCTTGCGTTCGCGCCCTGCCGTTGTTTATGTTAACTTTTATTTTTAACAAATTACGCACATTTTATCATTTTATTTCGATTCCTAGCTACGTGGGGTGCGAACGCGGCCGATGGAATGGAGGGCGCTGGAGAGCGGGATGTAGGAGAAAGTAAAAATACGCAACAGTTTCCATGCTTCACGGTTCTGTTACAGAAATTGCAATGCAAACAATCTCTGGAAAATGCCATATCCGACAGAGTGGATGTCGGTGTTTTGTTACACTGTGTGTGCTCTCTTTTACATTTTATCCGTTCCATCGTTCGGAAGCTAGGCACCATAAATCTTTTGCGCTTTATTGATCCGGTTGTGCAATAACTATCGAGTTTTCCGAGCGGTGCGGTGGCCACCAGAGAGTGCAGAATGGAGAGGTTTTTGTCGTAATCATAGCAACCATCAAGATAAGGTGTATTTTGAAGGAAACAAACAAAACCGCTGGTCGTGGTTCCACATTATTGGAGCTTAAATTAAGGTCCAATTACACAACGCTCGGTTATCAGTTTTTATTATAGGATGTTTGTTGAGCAAAGTACGTCTGTGATATGATCTCCTAACAGAAATCCGCTGTATTTACGTATCAGTCACACATTAAGACGTGAGGCATCTACAAAATGGTTACTTAACGGTGTATGTGTTGCTTGTAATAACAGAAGCTGGGGTTGCAAATGGCATAGTGCACCAAATGGGTAACGAAAGAATTAACTAAACTGTTGGGAGAATAAATTCAGTTTTGAATGGCTTTGGGTGCGATCGCTCGGGTTTTCAGCCCCAGCATGATTATTGATTAAACAGTAGTTTAAAATTAGACGGTAGACCCTAATTGGCTTCCGAAAGTCCTAAGAGAACCGCCCATCGTTCGTGAATCGGAATTGGCATTGGTGCTGTTTGTTTTTGTAACAGGTCGTTGTTTTAGTATCATAAATTAACTTGCGAATGGCAGATGAATATTTTATACTAACCAAACACCAGTAGGTAAGAAACTTGGAGCGACCACCGTACTCCGTCGGTCGCATCATCTTCGGCACGGCCAGATCATCCGGGATGTGAATGAAAAATCGATCGAAGTAGATCGCGTAACAGTACTGGCCGAACGCAATCAGGTGCCAGGTGATGACAAACGCCGGCAGCTTGTACAGTTGCACACTAGACATGATGATGGAACTGACTACGCACAGCACACTATTAAAGCGGAGCGTTTGAGAAAAGGACACTAGCCGGACGAAATTGCTTTTCCGCTGTTTGCGCTGTTAACACACGCCTTATCTATGATGATTCACTTCTGCTTCTCACTTCCGCTGCTGGAGCGTCGCACAAAGGCACACTTGACTCGAAATGGGGCCGATGGTCGGTAAACATATAGAGCAGTAGACGAAGGATACAATCTAACTAGCCTTGGAAGTCCTGTTCTTTTTCGTGGAAAGTTCGCCTCGTATGAGGGGCAAGTGGGATCGTTGCTTGGTAAACAATGTAATTCCTCACTGCAACACTGTTCGTCCGCAGTGGCTACGTGGTTTTCTTGCGGGTTATGGTACGGAAAGGAAACGTCTGCGCGGAAGCCGTTCCCCCAGACACACACACACGCTCACACACACGCCCGCACACAGCCGCACTAGGCTACGAAGGAGCGGAAGGACATCTTCCTCGGTTCGCCCACCCGAGTGTCAAGGGTCGCGAGTGTGAAGGGCAACCGAAACGACAAACAGTTGCAGCTTCCGCTGATGCCAAGGACAGGCGGGCCTAGCCGTTCGGATTAATTGGTCTCGGAAGCGCAGCAACAAGGACACTTTGGCGGGACAACAATCAGATGTCTGGAGAAGCGTCTATCCCGTGGCAAACCCTGGTGGGGTAGTGAAGGTCGGGCACTTGGGTACGTGTCTGCTGACGGCGTGTCTTCGGTGAAGAAGTATTACGGAAAAGGAGTACTCTGCAATCGAGGCAACCGATGCCGTACGAATGAATGGTGCGCCCAAGTGCTGGTATGCGCTGGACGACGTTAGTTAGTTGTTGAGGTGTATGGTAAGTGAGAGAGCGTACATGCCCGAGAGTTTCCCACAAAGAGTTAGGAGCGGAACGGAGTTACTCACTCGCAGGAGAGGCTCACCCCGTATCATCCTTCGTTTGATAAAACATTCATTGAACGTCTCTCTTCCAAGAAACAAACAACGGAGAAAGCGAGAAACACAGAGAGGGAAAGAGCTGAAAGAGATTGAGAAGTCGCTCTTTACTCCAGAGGGCAGAGCTTCTACGCTACTCGTGCAAATTTGCATGTTTTCACTTTTAATGCGGCAACAGTATGATAACATTGCACACGGTACGATGCAGTACCACTCGGAGAGCCAAGTGTTACAGTTGGTGGCAAAGATTTTGCACACAAAAAAGTTGCTCTTTTTGGATTAGCACAACATCGGTGTTCTCAGTAGTGTAAACAAGCTTAGAATATTAGTAGAACTGCAGCATCAGGTTTTTTATGTACAAAATTTCGAGGTTGTATTAAATGATACCGACTTTCAGCTGTTTAGCTACATTCGTTTCTTCCAAGATTTCATTACATTTACATACTGCCTTTTAAATAGGTTGTGTGAGGGTAATTTTTAGTTGCAAACAGTAGGATTTTGGAATAATTAGGATTTTTCATTGCATCGATAAGAACAAAAACAAACGCATTAATATGAACTGATATCATTTGTTGTTTGATTTGATGTTTCATTTAAAGTTAACGTTCTTTTACAATCTATTGCTATCTATTTATCTTTAAACCTTTTTAAAGAGAATCATGGAAGTATCAATGTTTGAATTTTTTTCGCGGCAGCAGAAATAAATTGAAGAATGATCATGTTAAATACGCCATACAACGATTGTTTGTTCTTTGCAATCGTTTGCCTTACTTGAAAACTAACTAACAAAATCAAACTTATTGATCACACGGAATGAAAATTGTTTACTTTAAGCATTCGCATGCCAAATGCAAAATAGGCACGCAAACACACGTGTACAATGAATGGTTAGACGATAGGCAGAATTTTGCTTGCGTAAATACGATGTAATCAGAACCTTAATAGTCTAAGCATCTCACGATCTCCACGATGATTGTTATCATAATGGATACAATTACGACCGAACGTTAGCTAACACATGAACTAAGACTATTGCAATCCGCTGTTCATCAGTGACACCGTTGTTCCTACAACCTAGAGTGTCCCCGAAACCATCACTTACCAAATTCCAGTATGTCAAAAATACTATACGACCCTTCAGGGGTAAGGAAAACTTTTCCCCCAGCCGTANNNTTTATGTAGCGATCAAACCGGGGCACATTCTGATCTTCAAACGGCCGAAGAGCATAAACGACGTGGATATGGTCGGATGGTGGTGGTGGAGTTAGCCAAACGTTTGGCACGTCGTGGATTGGACTCAAAAGCGTATGTGTTGAGCTCTAATGAAAAATCGATCAAACTTTTTGAAGGCGTAGGATTCCGGAAAATTGAAAACCTACGTTGGGTAGTAGTCCATCCAAGGGATCCCACAATGTAATAGGGAGATATAAAGGTATAACACGTAATAGAAGCTTGATCGTGAATCGTCCGTAGATCATCCTCGCTGCACCAATTAATCAGTTGCTTAGCGAAAGGCATCAGCTCGAACTCTGACAGTGTATCAACTTAAGTGCAAAATTTAAAGTTATTTCTTGATATGGTTCTGTATATTCTAATAGAATAAAAAATAAATAAATAATAATGCTTCATTAACGAAAAACTGACATTTTTGCGGAAGAATAAAGGGTTCTTTTATATTTTTCTATTCATTAAACTCGTGACGTACTTACTGTTTCCAAAGTTGACTTAAATCGCGCGCCAAAGGTTCATGCGATCGTTTAAGTACTCAATTTTGTACAGCAGAGTGGCGTTGCTAAGCAACTAAGTTTCTTCTATATCATGGTTGCAACGTATTCGAATGTATGCAGGGATAACCATGCTATCAGAGATTAGATTAGTTCGTGATTTGTCGTGTATTTCCATGTTCAGACAGGTTTGGTTTGTTTTTGCAAAGCAGTATGAATAAGACTGTCTGGATCGTAAAGATAACACAGACTAATTCCTGGTATTCGATTTCATAATCGGCATTGTGAAATGTTGCAATGGTTGAAATATGACTTCAGAGTAACCCTTTAATCTGAAAAAAAGCCCAATGTGAGTCATATAATGTTCCATTTCTTTTCAATATTCAAATTTTTTAATTTCAGTCTACGATATCTTGTGATGTATCGATCAAGCAGTTTCAAGTTTATGCTCGTTTTCAAGTTTTTCAAAACAACAGAAATATTAAAGTTGATCGGCATGGTAGTATTCGTAGCATCGCCCAGGAGCTAAACATCAACCATCAAACAGCTCAAGCCAAGGACTCACAAAAGAAGCTCGATGTTAAAGTGCCACAACAATTAACACAAAAACTTGATGGATCGAATTAACATTTGCGATGCCAAACAGAATAAAATCGACCCATTTCTTAAACGGACTGAGGATGAGAAATGAGTCCTATACGACAATATTGTGTGAAAACGATCGTACTCTAAGCTTGTAGAAGCAGCTCAACCAGGTGGGCAAAACGGAAGTAACGGCCAGGAAGGTTTTACTTGGACTGGGTGGTGGAACTTGAAAGGAATCATTTATTAAGAGTTGCTTCCGTGAGGCCAAACATTAATTTCATTCATATTTAACAAAACGGTGCATATTTGACGAAAGATTTGAAATTCACGCAAAAATAAGCAAAGCAAGCAAAGCAAAATGTATGTTTATTAACGACAATAATCAGAGGTTATGTAAATCTAACTTGAAATAATCACCAGTTATTTATTATTATTCTTTTTTGTAAGCTTCCGTTAATACATATTCAAATAAATAACTTCTTGAGCAGTTCAATTAATGATTGGAAATATCTTTCCAGTTATTGCTAGCGATCTTTGTTCGCTTTATTCAGTAAATTAGGTTAACATAAAATTGTTCACTTTTATGCACATGTCGATAGGAAACAATTATGAATGAAATGGGGACTTGTTTTCCTGATAATCTTATCGATTGCTTCCGTTATGTCTTGCCGACCCGTTATCGAAGGTGTCGATAGGTTAGATAAAACTTTCATATAAAAGGACTGGTCCGACGATCCGATCTCACCGTCTTTTATTCAGTTCCACTGTGCTGCAACCTCTGTTTGGGCAAACTACCAATAACAAACACTAACAGACATGGCAAAGCAAATTCTAGTTTGTGCATTTGTTGCCGTGGCCCTGGTTGCCGCAATTCAGGCGAGCGATTTGATCCTTGGCAACATTACCACTGGTGATCGCATCTTGTACTCGTAAGTATCAATGAAAGAAATCAAAGAATCAGCGTGTGATCGTTTTCGCGGTTTGCCAAATGACAGCAAATGCTCTGTATCATTTACAGCGCCGTATCGTCTGCTCCTGGCGTTCCGGGTGGACTTGTCAACCGTACGGTGAACTACAGTGGAAACTACAACATCACCGCCATTCGAGCGTACGATCGCACGGCCAACAGAACCGGACAAGCGCACTTGGTGGGCGGTGGACTGTACCAGCGATTCGCCAATTTGGCCCTGACGACCCGTTACATTGCAAACCCGCTGGACTACCTCGTTGAGATCTACGGCCGATAAGTCGAATATGAGCGAACCCTTGGTAGCCGATTTTGAGGTAATTTTTTTACGAACATAAACACTGCGTCAGACGCTCCACCCAGAGCATTCGGAGGCAATCTTTAACGTTACATAATTTTATTCTAGCTTCTGCTACACGTGCTTTGCGAAACTAGTCCGTGCCCCCCTGTATTCGTGATCGCCTTATCGTACATTTTGATTGAGATGTTAGGAAAAAAACTGAGCCTGATCTGTTAGTGTTTGCCTTACAATATCAATGTTTAGACTTGAAATTGTTGTCGAAGAAATAAAAGTAGAGCAATCAATAATCAATAACCGATTCCATATCCCGATCCCGTTCACAGTTTGTAGAATTCAAATTCAATGCTAAGCAGAAAATAAACAAATGTCCCAAACAACACAATGATGAAGGTGGTTTATATGTTGAGAAATGCGGCATTGATAACATTTTTTATCTTTCTGAGTTACTCAAAATGCTTTTAGCTGGTCTACTAACAAGTGTGTGCTATAAATTGGAATCAGAGTGTGATTTGCGATAATGTTTCGCACAAACATTTACAATCTTCGCGATAAGTTGCTTATCGTGGCGGTGGCCATATAAGAAACTAGCACCAACAAAAAATACCCTAAATTTACAGAATGCTGAGATCCATTATACACTTTATATAAGGCTTTAAATAAGAATTCCTGACATTGTTGACTTTTAGCTTCTTTCCTAGGTGAGATGCGGTTCTCTGGAGCTAGGCTGGGAACATTCTATTGCCATGCTGAAGCCATTGAAAGTTTAATCTAATACTACAACCTTTTGGAAATAGTCCTAATAAGCCCTTTAGTGAAATTCGTTTTGTTTATTTGGCAGACAAACGTGTAATGACATAAAGATAGTAATTAGAAAGAGGTATCATCAAGAATCACAAACATTATTTTCTACGATTTTATTGCCTTTCGTAACTCTGTGCCGTCGAATCTGCTTTTCATGTTTTTCAACCAGCTCGCCTCGCCGACCACACAGAAGCCTAGCTTTTCCAACAGTCGTCGTGTGGCCATATTCGTGTGTCTAACGCTAGCATAAGTACTGTGTCCCTGCTCTGCGAGCCATCGCGCGAACGCTTTGATCACCAGAGAACCGTAACCCTTCCCTTGAGCTACTACGCCGAGCAACCCAAGCGCTCCATTCTGCGACCGGATGCACCAGGCCAAAGGTTCCCTAGACCGTTCGCAAAACAGACCCATCGAAACATTCCATCGGAGCAACCGCTCGATGAAGTACTCTGTTCCGACAGTTTTGTTCAACCACTGGTGGTGGATAAATCGTGCATAGTGTGGTGCGATGCGCCGTAGCGTCATACCCGGCGGAAGTTCAGATCGGAATTGAAGTGCTACGTTATGCGGCACCCGATATATCACGTCAACACTGTCAAAAGCAATCGCAAGTCGATGCAAATGGTAAGCGTTCACCACTGCATCCCGGTACAGGCACATATTCATCAGATAGCTGTGATGCCAGTCGAGCAAGCAAAGCATTCGCCTCAGAGTGTCTTCAGTTGGTTCCAGTGTGTACATGAACACATCCGTGTGATCCTAAGGGAAACGGTTAACAATTAAGGACATTATTCCGTAAAAGGACGGCTCTCTTATTAGTATTTTGGTCACTCACAACTATTATGTACGTGCCAGTCTCCCACCAGGATCCGTTCAAACTGTACACGATCAGGGTGGTGCTGATATGTGGATCGCGCTCCGTCCAACGGATGTAATTCTGGATGGTGTAGTACGCGATCTCGTGCCTCGGCCAGTCCTGTCTGTAAAGATCCCGAAGCTGTTCCCAGGCGGTTGATGGAATCGGAACGAGTATATCGCTCTGCATGGTTGATTTGTTTGTTCAGTACTAACTTAGCCCCACTAGCACACCGCAGCAAGGTGGGCACGGCGAAAAGAGTCTACTAACACCACCGAAAAACACAGAATACTATGCAGCTGTATTCTGCTGTAGGCACTCCGTTTATTCCAGTCAGTTGGCTTAAGCAACACTGATAAGATTACAATTCATCCGCTTCACACATGCACCGCAGTTCTGTGGGCATTGCGGGAGCAACTGATGCCGGAGGCCCAACCATCCCATTCGGTGAGCTTTCCATTCGAGCAACGTGTCCAGTGCATGATACCACCGTTCTCGAAGCCGTGTTTGCGCAACATCTCGATCGACACAGTTTTCGTGAGTTGGGGCCCATCTCTGCCTACTTAGGTATTCGGCCATCACAATAACGTATTCTTTGCGTCGATGCTGGACCGGGACCTCTAATGCAGCGTAACCTCCAGGAGGTAAACGAAAACACCAGGTATACGAATCGTTCGTCTCTGCATCAAACAAGTCAAGACTCAGGTTCCATAGCGCTCGGCGTTTCAAACGGTGAGACCACAATGCGTTCGCCTTGACAGCATCCTCCGCGGACAGTGAACACAGGTATGTGCCAGGTGGCGATTGGAGTGGCAGGGAGCATGTTCCGGTTGGTATATCGAAAAGCAGTTGCAAATCGTATTTTGTAACGATCTCAAGAATAGTCCCAATCCACTGGATTCGAAGCTCGTGTTACTGTAAAAGTAAAGGAAATAGCGATCCTGGCAACTGGCTCTGATTTTTTATGAACAGTTACAAAAACAACTTACTTCTAAAATGAATGTCCCATTTTAGCACGATGTTGAGAGAAAAAATACCAAAGTCTTTCAGCTTGCAATCACATTTGTCCCAATTAATGTAGTTCTGGATAAGTTTGTACGTTGGCTCGATTTGGAGGTACGGTTCTGTAGCTCCTTCCAGTCTACAATCGGATTTGAAACTAACATATCAGTAGACAATTCTCTCCTGTTGCATCGGGTTCTCTCGTAGCCGCCAGACCAAGCTAAGCTAATGCTGGAAGGACCGAGGATGATTGTCATGAAGTGGTTGAAGTTGCGATACGGTTATCATATTGTTTAAATGATGTGGTGTGCCGTAATCCATTGTTGGTGGAGATAAGGAGAACGAGATGATAAGAGTATTGAATGAGTGTGAACATCATGCAAGATTTCATGGTAGTTGTATAGGAATTTACTAATGTTTGTTTTATGAGAATTGTAAAACAATAATAAAATATTAAGCATAAGTATTAAGCATAAATGTACTCTAATAAGATTTGGTCTTTGTTTGATGCTAGATATTTGGCATGTTTGGGACAACTTTTAAATGTTTTTGGAAGTTGAAAAATATCGAAAAAATGTAATTGCGATAATTTGAGCCATATATTTAGTTATCGTGTTTACTATTCGCAAACCATCTTGGCTCCAGACTTCCACTCCACAAGTTTTCTTTCGCAGTTTCTAATCCAATTCGCGTTCCTGATGATCCTGAAGCCGATGTTTTCGAACACAATCTGAGACGGTTTGTTATTTACAAGAATGCTGGCATACAAATTGAGGCCCATTTGGGCGAGCTGTTTTACGAATCCTTTCAACACTAGTGTTCCGTATCCCTTACGCTTTTCAATAACACCAAGCGATCCGATAACACCCATCTGCGTGAGAACGCACCAACCGAGTAAATTATCAGAAGAATCGTACAACCCAATCGAAGGGTTCCAGCATATCAAACGTTCAAGGGAAAATTCTGATCCCGTCTCTCGGTGAGGCCACAAGTCGTTGATAAATTTTGCATGCTCCGGTTGAAGCGAAGCGAACTTAAGTCCTTCCGGAAGGGTTACAGATAGTGCACATGCGTCCTCTTTAGCTAGATAATAAATGTAAATAGGTTGTGCGTTGAACACCTGAACAGTGAGTTTCTTTAAAACGTCAAAGAGAAGAGTTTCATATTCACACATCACGGCAACGTGATAGTAATCCCAGTCCACTAGCTCTAGTGCACGGCGTAGGCTAACCAACGACTCGTCCATCGTCCAAATATACAGTTCAATACGATCCTTTAAAAGTAGTAAATAAACAATAATAATAATTGGTTCGAATAATTGGTTTTAGTAAAAAATTATCCTTTACTCTATTCTACTTACAATAATAACGTACGTTCCATTTTCTCGCCAACTTCCATTCAGGCTGTAAATCACCAAGTCTTTAATCTTACCGTCGCGTTTGGACCAGTTAATATAGTTTTGCACCGTATTATAAGCTAGCTCATGGCGTGGCCAGTCTCGTTTGTACAAATCGCGCCACTCTTCCCAATCGCAGCGTGGGATTGGTTTCAAGCGATCTTCCTGCATGTTTGGCCGCTGGCAACGAACTGCGATTGTCACTGCTAAATTAAAAGTAATAGTTAAACATGGGTGCTCCGGAACTTCCCGCTTTATGAGACCATGATAAGATAATTCGCATGATTTGTGTGTAGCTTGTAGCTTTGAACAACCAATCATAATGTCTCGTTTTGTTGATGTTGAATTTTTGGATCATAATTCGGCAAGTGTTCGTACTTTTCCTTGAGAATTCCTGATTTCTGTATGTTTGTACCACATCGCTTTAATTTGGAGAAGTAGTAGTGGCAGTTTATGCAATCTCTAACCATATTTCATCATCTTTGCTTTTTGATATGATTCCATTTTTCATTCAGTTCTATGTTTATTTTGAATATGTGCCGAAATGCTGTTCACGTTACAATACTATATACTACAATTTGTAATAATTTGACATAATAATAACATAACAGTTCCTTGTTCAATGAACATGTAAAACCCTAAAGCCCATTTAACTCTAAAATCAATAGGCATGTACGAGTGGAAGTTGTAGATGTGTTGATACAGTTTAATCTTGGCAATAGCATTACTCAACTAAGACATTAAATTGATTCAGAAAAAATTTAACGTCTGCGACGTTTTGTGGTGTAATCTTGCCCAAAGATGTTTCTGGGCGTATGGAACATGAAAGCTTCCCCTAAGCAGAAAATTTAATATTTATCAAGAAATATATCGCTCATTTGATACAGGGGTAGCTAAAGCATACAAATCTACTCAAAAAAGGGGTGGAAATCTTGATGCGTAAATATCAGTATGCTTTGTAACTGTCTCCTACAAGACATTTCGTATTGTATTCCTTAAAGTTTAGTCTAGATCCAAGAATAATTCTTAATACATATGAGAGAAATTTGTACAAAACTGTAGAGAGATAAAATAACAAGTTTGTTGTTAATATTCATGTTAGGTTTCCATTTATTATTGTATTTTTCATGTAAACTCAATTATTTGAATATTATGTTCATTTATTTAGGCGAGAATAATCGACGGGCGCCAACTGCTTGCTCAAGACCATATGTAGAAAAAAAACAATGAAGAGCATAAGTAATGCATATACAGATTCCATGGATTGATACATAAATTTAATGTGTTAATTATTATAATAATCGAAACCCCTTTCCAGTTTACATTAGTTTATTGTAAACTATAACGTTTTATCTTTCAATGTCATTGCAATGTTGCTCGCGTTACTTCTCCATTGCAATACTCCCTGCTGACTTCCATTCTACAAGCTTTCTCTCGCAGTTTCTAATCCAATTGACTCGTTTAATAAGCTTAAAACCAACGCTTTCAAACAGAGCCTTGGAAGGTTCATTATTGGCCAGAATACTAGCATACGAGTTTAACCCCATTTCGGCCAATTTTTTTACTATTCCCTTCAACACAAGCCTTCCGTATCCCTTGCGCTTTTCGATAACACCAAGCGATCCGATAATGCCCATCTGCGTGACAAGGCACCAACCGAGCAAATTATCAGAAGAATCGTACAACCCAATCGAAGGGTTCCAGCATATCAAACGTTCAAGGGAAAATTCTGATCCCGTTTCCCGGTGAGGCCAATGATCATTGATAGTATCAGTATTTTCCGGTTTGAGCGAAGCGAGTTTAAATCCTTCCGGAAGGGTTACAGACAGTGCATGGGCTTGTTCCTTGGATAGGTAATAGACGTAATTTGGTCTCGCAACGCACAGCTGCACGTTAAGTTGCTTGAAAACATCGAAGAGAAGAGTCTCATATTCACACATCACGGCAACGTAATAGTAATCCCAGTCCACTAGCTCTAGTGCACGGCGTAAGGTAACCAACGACTCGTCCAACGTGTACATATACAGATCAATACGATCCTAGAAAAGTAATAAAATAAAAAAACAAACCATATTTCTAATGAAGATTTTAGTAAATAATTATCCTTCACTGTATTCTACTTACAATAATAACGTACGTTCCATTTTCTCGCCAACTTCCATTCAGGCTGTAAATCACCAAGTCTTTAATCTTGCGGTCGCGTTTGGACCAGTTAATATAGTTTTGCACCGTATTATAAGCGAGCTCATGGCGTGGCCAGTCTCGTTTGTACAAATCGCGCCACTCTTCCCAATCGCAGCGTGGGATTGGTTTCAAGCGATCTTCCTGCATGTTTGGACGCTGGCAACGAACTGCGATTGTCACTGCTAAAATAAGCGTAATAGTTAAACATGGGTGCTCCGGAACATTCTGCGTTATGAGACCATGATAAGATAATTCGCATGTTTTGTGTGTAGGTTGTAGCTTTGAACAACCAATCATATTGTCTCGTTTTGTTGATGTTTAATTTTGAATCATAATTCGGCAAGTGTTCGTACTGTTCCATGAGAGTTCCTGCTTTCTGTATGTTTGTACCACATCGCTATAATTTAGAGAAGTAGTAGTGGTAGTTTATGCAATCTCTAACCATATTTCATCATCTTTTGCTCAAAGAAACAGGCAACTGTTAAGAATATTATATAAAATATGATTCCATTTTTCATTCAGTTCTATGTTCATTTCGAGTATGTGTCGAAATGCTGTTCACGTTACAACACTATATACTATAATTTTTCAATTATTTCATAACAGTTGCTACTTGTTCAATGAACATATTGAACACTAAAGCCTATTTTACTCTAAAATCGATAGGCATGTACGAGTGGAACTTGTAGATGTATTGATACAAACAATTTAACGTCTGCCACGTTTTGTGGTGTATAATCTTGCCCAAAGATGTTTCTGGGCGTATAGAACATGAAAGCTTCCCACGTGACATGGTGTGGTCTACAAGTATTTTATGGGCCAAGCAGAAAATTAAATATTTATCAAGAAATATATCGCTCATTTGATACAGCGGTAGCTAAAGCATACAAATCTACTCGAAAAAGGGGTGGAAATCTTGTTGCGTAAATACCAGTATGCTTTGTAACTGTCTCCTACAAGACATTTTGTATTGTATTCCTTAAAGTTTAGTCTAGATCCAAGAATAATTCTTAATACATATGAGAGAAATTTGTACAAAACTGTAGAAAGATAAATTAACAAGTTTGTTGTTAATATTCATGTTAGGTTTCCGTTTATTATTGTATTATTCATGTAAACTCAATTATTTGAATATAAAATTATATTCATTTATTTAGGCGAGAATAATCGACGGGCGCCAACTACTTGCGCAAGACCATATGTAAAAAAAACAATGAGGAGCATAAGTAATGCATATACAGATTCTATGAGTTGACACATAAATTTAATGTGTTAATTTATATTATAATCGAAACCCCTTTCCAGTTTACATTAGTTTATTGTAAACCATAACGTTTCATCTTTCAATGTTATTGCAATGTTGCTCGCGTTACTACTCTATTGCAATACTCCCTACTGACTTCCATTCTACAAGCTTTCTCTCACAGTTTCGAATCCAATTGACTCGTTTAATAAGCTTAAAACCAACGCTTTCAAACAGAGCCTTGGAAGGTTCATTATTGGCCAGAATACTAGCATACGAGTTTAACCTTATTTCGGCCAGTTTTTTTATTATTCCTTTCAACACAAGCCTTCCGTATCCCTTGCCCTTTTCGATAACACCAAGCGATCTCTTGGTGCAGTGTGGAATTCCAATCGATCTTCTTGCATGTTTGGCTGTTGGCAGTGAACTGTGGAAACCGACAATTGACCAGGAAGTCTCCAGGAAGCAACACCAGCGGTTGCTATGGGACCATGATAAGATATGATAAGGGTGTTTGCCAGCTGATTGGCGTACTTGTTTCAGAACGATTCGCATCTTAATTGTTCCAAGATGCTTGACGTTGAACAAACATTTTTGTCCACCATATTCACAGTTAGCATCAAATAAACTGTAGAGATCGCTTGTATCTTATCATTTGTTTTACTTTTCCTTAATCGTCCTGAAACTAATTAAAAAAAGGAACACGAATTTCTCATATGAAAATACATCGGTGATAATAAAACAAAAGCCAACGACCCTTCCTATTGCTGTGCACTGTTTCCCAACCAATCGACGTCGCATACTTGAACGAAACCTAGTTTTTCGAACATCGCCCTAGAGGGAGCATTGGTTTTAACAACACTAGCGTACGAGGTGCATCCGTTTGCTTCTAAACCCTTGGCAAAAGCTTTAACTACCAGCGACCCGTAGCCTTTGCGTTTAGTTGACACTCCAAGCATGCACATGGCGCCGTTCTCACCGCGAAGGCACCAACCCACCAGGTGCTGCTGGGCGTCGAAAAGGCCCATGGACAAGTTATGCTTCAACAGCCTCTCGATCACGCGCTCTGTTCCTTCACCCTTAAATCTCCAGCGATCGTTGATGAATTGAGCATACATTGGATTGATTTCCTGTGCGTAAAACCCGTCTGGGGGTGTGTACGTTATGTTTTGCGCTTGCTCACGCGACAACCGATACAACACGTTGGGAACATCAAGCACCACTTTTAAGTTGAGCGTTTGGTACACCTCCAACAGAAGCGAACGATAGGTTGTCATGTACGATATGTACGCTCGTTTCCACTTAAACGCAAGCAGTGCCTTTCGAAGGGTTTCTTCAGAAGCATCCAGTGTGTACAGAAAAATGTAGTTTGCACTCTGAAAAGAAGCGACTCACGTAACAGGGGCATTGCAAGGTGTAAGAGCGATGGTTTTTGACTTACAGTTATTACAACAGTACCATTTTGACGCCAGCTTTCACCGTAACTGTAGACAGTCATGGTATCCACAGGCTCGGAAGCGAGTGTCCAATGAATGAAATTTTGTAGTGTATTGTAGGCTACCTCGTACCGAGGCCAATCGCGTTTATAAAGATCCCGCAGCTCACTCCAATCTTGCGCAGAAACTTCCACCAGGCCGTCGGCGGCCATCGTCGTCATTGCTCTGTGTTCCACAATGAAGTAGATGCTGAACAGCTGTCTTGCGAAATCGAGACACTCTTGAAACTGTGTTATTGTGTTATCAGTGAGAACGTCGAGCAAGATTATTCTTATCGATGTTATGATGAAGCAAATGCTACTGCAAGGATTGGCATTTCTGTTTGTTGCATCTGCCAAGAGCTTCGTTGGCAGCACACTAAACCTCTTTTGGGATTATAGTAGATGTCACGTCGGTTTGCTTGTTAGTTAAAAAAACGGGTCGAATCAGGCCGGGTTTATTAACTCTATGTAAGTATCTTTTGTTTGCTTTTTGCTCTTCTGCTATATACTTAACTCATTATAATCTTCAGTCATCATTGCAAATAAAATGGACCGTCAAGATAAAACTAAATTTATCCGCTTCCTTATTTCCGGCATTGTTTATTTTTCCGCTGGTTTCAGAAAGTATCTAATATGGCTCTATTTATTTATGTACAAAGAAAATAGTTCGTTTTCGACCGTTACATTACTAGTTTTCCACTAAACTCGATTCTGAACCACTGTTGATGACCACCCTCTCATAGTGCGATGTCCTCCATACCGTCGACAGGCGTTGCCGACTGCGACAGTGGCGCCGGAGTGATCTGTATCGAACGAATCGGTTACGACCGAAAGGCGGTTTTAGTAACTTCACAAACATTGAAATGGTTAACTACCGATTCTACTGGACATACACACTGGTAATGGTGATGGTCAGTAATCAAACATGCTGATGGTGGTTGAGTCGGGTAAGGAGAATTGCGTTCGATAGACGCTTCTATCGGTAGACTTTTCGATGATCAGCATTGGTTTAACCATGCTTTGGTTTCTTTAGTAGGCTAGCAACGGCTTATCATGCGTTCCGATCTATAAATGGGAGAATGATTTGTTCGTTGTCGATCGTGAGCAACGTCGAAAAAATGGACAGCAAAAGAAAAATCGAATAATAGGTTATTTGAACATGCACTAGTTTTAAACGTTATCAAAATAAATAAAGTATTCCATCTTCGATTGTGAAGATGAAATCATGCGTCCCAACAGTAACAGAAGCCCAAGACAAAATACCACACGAATATTGCAACTCGAGCACCATGCGACGAATGTCGGATGTTAATTCTAAGCTCCGCTAAGCGGCTTATCTAAACGATCATCACAAACAATGTCCTACCGTTCTAATATTAAAACACCTGCGGCGGAGTGTATTACTGCGATACTGGAAATCTGCTTGTAATAGATACACACACATACACACAACGTTTTACGGCTTTATTGCACATACGGAGCAAGATGTTGGATACGGCGAGGAAAAGGTTAGGGTCCTTCGTTCGTTGCAATGGCAGGACTACCAGGTTGAAACCGGAACAAAAAGCTGTAGTTGGGGTTGGTTTTAGCTGTATTAGGTGTTCTAGCTGTGGAATTTGTTGTTCCACGCACACACATACACACACACTACTTTGTTTTTCTTCTACTGTTATGAATATGAAGTTGGTTAGGGTGGCTACCATTTTGGTTAACTTCTAGGTGGTTAGTAGGAGTCCTGCCGGAATCCTTTGGCCTTACTTTAAAACAGCGGATCCGAAAGTGATGGCACATTTCTCGCACCACTCCGGCTCCGTAGTGTAGGTGCGCGATCGTAACGAAGAACGTTAGCGCGTAGAGTAGGTATCGCTCGAACTCGACATCCAGCTCTGGCAAGCCGAGGGCCGTGTACGGCAGAATCCCGAACGTCACGGTCACACACAGCAGATTCAGAAGTGCATTCCAAAGATCAGCCCGAGTATCTGACATTTGGGACACGATCAACCGGCACTAAAAAGGGAGCAATGTTACTGGAGGTTTACTGAAGAGGGGGTCAAACTGTAGAGTCTTACGCAAATGTTCGAAAATAACGTGCCACACATCACAAAGTAGAGCCGCGGCTCCAAATCTATGATGCCGTTCCGGGAGAGCAGCACCCATAGCGTACACAGTACGAACAGGCTGGCAAGCGGCACCAGCGGGCGGATAGCTTCTTTAAATGATCGCATTTTGCCCGTTTTGTCGCGATACGACCTGAGAGGTAGAGATAGAAAAAGAATGAATAGTAACTTATTGATCAGTTTGATCAGTAATATGCACACGCTGGTTTCTCTTACTTGTAAATATTAGTTATTATAATAGGATGACTAGTTATGATTGCGGACACGTATAGTGTCAGCTCAAAGATGTGGCAAGGCTTCATGCCGAAGACCGGAATCTGCCAAAACTCTGCTCCGAAGATACCGGTGATTGCCAGCGTGATCGAGACGCCCTAGAAAAGCCCCCGTTCATTAAGCTTCCGCTGAAGTTCGGGCTCTCTGATCGTGAAACAGCCACTTACCCACATAAGAAAATCATACCCCCACGGCAGAAACATAACACCCGTGATGTACTTTTCCACGTGCGGGAGGTAGAAGTTAAGGAAGACATTCAGCGTGATGAAGAACATTCGCACCGGCGGCAGATCGTGCGATCCGAATATGCTGAATACATAGATCGGTATGAGCACCGCAGAGTACGAGTCCAATCCATGATCGAACAGCTCACCAAGTGGTCCGCTGGTGCCGGTTCTTCGTGCTTGTTTGCCATCGATTCCATCTGCAATTGATGAAAGGGCATGTAGGAGAAGAATACGGACAGTACTGAGACGTTTTCTTGTGCTTACCGAGAGTGTACGCTACAAACAGACTAATGGCAGCCAGCAGCCACACCCAGTTGGGAACGCCGTGCGGTGTTTGTGTCGCTGCCGTGAAGTCTCGGTCGTAGTAACCGATCAGGAAGAAGTTTACCACCGTCAGCATGAAACCGGTGAAGGTGAGAAGGTTGGGCGCAACCCACCGGGGACACAGCAAGACTACCTTGTTCCAAAAAGGGTGCATCACGTACACGCTCAATACGCTGGTGTCGACGCAATTGTACTGAATACAAAAGGATACCATAGATTAGAAAGAAATCGTTTAACAAGTGATTTATGATGGAAAAGATGCTGGAATAGACCACAAACACTAGTAGTAATACATCGTACACTGACATTGTAGCGTTTTTGTTTTAATATGTCATTATTCTGATTGAACTGAACCAAAAAGGAAAAACATATGGCTAAGACCCACGAGCCTAGCGTGTGTATAGAATGCGCTAGATGTGTTGGTTTTTCACTCAAAAGAGCGTATTACTTATTCAACCGCTCGCAGGGTAAAGCAAGATTGTGGAAGGTTCATGGGGGCTTTGAAGTACAGGTTTGGGTACAGGATTCTTATTTATTCATAACCATTGACCTAGTTTCTTTAAGAAGCCCACCTCGCTTTGGATTGTCCTTGAGGGCCGTCAGGACGACCCTCATCACAGCGCCCTCATTTCAATAGACAAGAGCAATGTCTAAAACTGTTGACCCATTTGTGTGGGATAAACGCTATTTCCGTGTTGCGAGTGTTAATAAGTTGAGCCGTACCGGTAGTAAGCGCCACCAGCTACCCCAGGTCTGTAGTACAAAGCTTGCAATGCTTCATAACCGATAATAGCGCCTGAAACGCAACGCGTCCTTCGCGATAAGTGCTGTGGTTGAGTCGATAATTCATACGCCGTTGCGCCGATTGATTGCAATGGACCACAGACATTGCCCCTCTGGACGAGTCACGCCACATCGTCCGTACGATGGCGTCAAGACAAGGCTTACCGAATGAAGCCACTGTCGGAGCGTATTGCTGGACGCTTTCACATCTCATTTAGTCCCTTGTCAAAACTTACATTTCATTCTTGCCTACTTGAGTGAGCGGTTTATAGATCTTTTCAGTCACTTCTCAATCCCAGAGCAACTGTCGGAAGTCGGAGGCTGCAAAAGCTTACAGCCAAATGAAATAATCTGCAATAGTAAAGCACGGATCATTTGCTAGCGGCATCAGGAGCTTGGCTCGGGAGTTCAAGTGCGATCATTCACCGCCGTCATCTCCACGTCGTAAAGTGAAGCTCATCTGCGATAAGGTCACCCATGGTTACCGCCATCACAGGCAGTCGTTGCTAAAAATGGAAAGTGACTGTAGACGGACCGCGTACATCGTGCGATCGCGTGGATCGCTGCCCAGAATGAGGTCGTACCGCGCGTACAGCTAGCCACAAGTTGTTGCGCCGATTGTTTCCCATTGCGCACGGGGCTTGTGCCCAGCTAACGTTTGTTGGTTTCTGTTTTATTCACCCAATTCGGCTGAACTCGAGGTACTGTACCGCGAAATACATTGCGGAAATGGTGCGAAAGTGGAGCACAAAAAAGTGATTAAACTGCTTTTGTTTGTGCGCGATTTAGTGAGTCGTTTTACCGTTGCGGTAAACTGTTGTTGTGCGGTGCGGACACAAACAACTGGGAGCATTTTATGGGCCAAAACATGGTAATGGTTTTATCAAAATGGCGGTGAGACAGTATTACAATTTACTAATTTCTGCAAGGCCAAGAAGCAAAAACTTTTCCACAATTTAGTGTACTACCATGGTGAGGCGCCAATTTGGGAAAAAGGCCCGTTCAATTTGGTCCAATTGCATTATTTGGTAAAAATGAAATCAGATAAACAAGAGCGAGAAACCCTCGAAATGCGGGCGTACAAATGTTGCTTTCGGCTACGGTGGCGCAACTTCGAAGCATACACTTATCTTAATCCATTGTTTTTTTTATCGATTACCACGCCACTTCCGACATGGACCGAGACGAATGCAACCCTAGGTGCAAAACCTCCAAAAATCGTCGACGTCGTTGTTCGCTATCGTAAGACCGTCATATATTACCCACGATGGATATTTCTGGGCAGCCGATAAGACGACCGGGTAATCGGCCACATGTGCGCTACTGTTTCGCCGGTCGGGTCTATGCAACCTCATCGTCGCGCCACAATCATCTTCAATCACGCAATTCACGGTATGTGCTTGGCGCTGGCCACGCCACCACGCCACATCTACACGGAGGCTTTACGTGTGTCTGATACCACCACATCCCACACCCACAAATGCAGCGTTCCTAAGAAAACGACTAGCCATCGTCAGCTGGTGCGGTCTTCCGATCGTCTTACCTTGTACTTTTCGAACCCTTTCAAGTGGGCTTCGTTGAGATACTTGATTCCGATCATCGTAATGGCCTTTCTTCAACTCCGGACACTGATTGAGAAACGTACTACAACTCGTCCATAACCTGAGCCTAACCACCCGCTGCTCAGTAGTTCCACTTTTCCACAAAATAAGTCGCCAAGTTGCAAACTGAACCGCCAAGCGCTAAGTACTACAGTTGCGACCCACACGCACGTTATTGGGGCACCACGGGCACACACGTACACCTTTGCACGCTAATTACATAGCACATGCCGCCCGGCCGGGAAAGAGCATCATCCAGCAGCATCCGATCTCGCGATTCCTCGGTGTGTTCAGGGTGCCGCGTCGCGACTAACTGAGCGATCCAGTTCACGCACGAGAGGCGATCTCTGGAGACTATACACCATTGATCATTCGCCGTATATGGCCGCGGACACGAGAGTTCTCACTCCGGCGCACACTGATAACAGCGCTCGAGGTCGACCGGCGGCGTTTCGTCACCGGCATTTACGATCACGTTCGCCCCGGCGCGGGGGTCTAAAGGTCGGGGTCAGATCGCAATGCGTCCGTTCCGCGTCTGAGTATGGGGTTACTTCGATTCACCGTCGTTGGCAGGACAAACAACCACAGCTGGTCGCGGTTGTTGCGTTATCGTAGTTCCGGGAGCAGGACCCCGGGCGATAGGGGACTTTTTTGGGGGTGAGTAGCTCGTCCCGATTGATGAATCGTGCGACTACACTACAAAAACAAACGGGGCGACAAATCGTCGCAGTTCACGAGCACTTCACAAGTTCAGTACTAATTTTAGGCCCTAAAACGTTTGTTGGTACGCCCCTTTGTGGATTGTTACGGTTCCACAGCGTCTCTCTTAATTGGCTTAACGGCTTCTAGCAACAGGGAAGCTTCAACAAGCCATCAACACGCAACCGTCGCGGCACTGCACTTCCATTCCAGTCGGTCTCTCGCAAGTAACTGAAAGTGAGAGAACGGAGAACGATTCAACAACGGTAAGTGCGTTCCGGTTCGTTTTGTTTACGATGCAGACACGCGGATGTGAATGCGTTCGTTATGCACGAAAGAGTTTTTTAGTCGTGTGTGTGTGTGGCTGATAAGGACATTGTTGATTCAATCGTTTTGTGTTCTCTATTTTTCATTCTGCTTCTCTCACTGGAAGGTGGTTCAATACTCTCATTCACTCTCACTGCATCCTGAAAGCGGATGAATTTTTGATGCACCGTTGCATGTTGCAACTGCTTTCCGTTCATCTTTCAGCTTTCAATGGAATACGCCTTTATTTGTAACCGATAGATATTGTTGAAGAATAAAGGAAAACATCCATACAAATCTAGATAAACATACAAAAAGGACTTTTAGTTCCATCATTTTTCAATGATTGTTTTTTTTATTTAAAAGTAGATGTAAAACGATGCAAGAAAATGACATGAGCCTTACAAACAAGCGAAACTAGATCTTGTGTTTCAGTCCAAATCCAAGCCACGATTTCCTAGAGCACCTTCGTTGTTGTCGTCGCCGTCAATCCTTCCTGTTCCAGGCGAGCCAACATCGGTCGGTAGATGTCGGCTGTGAAGGGCAATACTACACCTCTCTGTTGGATTTCGCCTGAAAGGAAGAGCACATTTTAGCGCAAAATAATGGAAACCCATCGGAGGAGCCTACCATCGATGATCATTTTGGCAGCTATGGCAGCAGGAAACCCGACCGTCTTCGCCATCGCCGAGTGGCCACCCGTGGACGCCGGTTGCCCGTAGACGACAAAGTTGATGCCTCGCTCCTCGCGGCGACCGTCACTCCAGCGGATTCCGACGTCATGACGTAGCACGATCAGATCGCGTTCGTTATCATCTGTGAAGCAGGGAACACACATTACCGGAGGGAAACAAGATCGAAGAGCAACCGGAGCATACCGAAGGCAAGTCTCTTCGACAGGAAATAGCTGAGGGTGTCGAGCGGCGAGCCCATCTTGACCACCGGTACCGTATCCAGCAATCCGAGTTCCGCCAGACCATCAATCGATCCGACTCTCTCTGCCAGGCGGTACTTGAGATTTTCTATGAAGATGTCTGAATCGGCTAGGCCCAGCAGGTTGACGATCAGCTGCCGCCAGTTTAGCTCCGGTCCGTGAGGATGCAACAGTGGGTGAGGGTTCGGATCGATCAGTCCTAGCAGCTGCATCGGCTTAATCGTGTCCGAGAAGCCCTTATAGCGGATTGTGCCTCGTAGCAGCGTGTGGATGTTGGTCAATCCGTACAAGGACTTGTACTTGGTGGAGTCACGGTTAGGAAATCCTTCCAGAGCAAAGCCGGGCAAGAATTCGAGCTCGCGCGGAGCAGTCATCAGATCACCACCGCCCGAGATCTCCACCACCTGGCCCTTGCTCAAATACTTGGCGGCAGATAGAGTGTTGAGCAGGACACCCCGCGGGGACCAGGAGAATTTGTACCGCAGCGGATTGTCCGAGTGCTCGGGAGCCGGCAGCCCACCGCAGAAGCTCACGAACGATTCGACCACCCCACCGTTCTCGTGCACATCCTGGATACACTCCAGGGCTAGCAGATGATCGATACCGGGGTCGAGACCCACTTCGTTCATAATCGTAACGCCTGCATCACGAGCCGCATCGTGTAAAGCACTTATTTCGTCGTTCACATAGCTTGCCGTCACCAGATGCGTTCGGCCCGCGATGCAGTGCTTCGCAATCAGACCGTGCAGAGAGTAGGGCAGTAATGACACTACAACGTCGCTTTCTTCGCACAAATGTTGCAGGTTCGCGGACTCATCCTCCACATTGACGTACACCGACTCGACACCCTGGTAACGTTGGGCCAGTCGGTCCGCTTCCTCCTTGAATTGGGCCGCCACCTTAATGCTTACGTTTGACTCCCGGTGAAGGTACTCCACGAGCGGGGCCGACACGAAGCCAGCTCCCAAAACCAGCACACGTTTCTTGCCCACATAGGAGCCTTCCGTTTTGTGACGTGACCGGTTGTTAGATTCGCGCAGTTCGTTAATGTACTCATAGGATGGTGTTAGGCGGCCATTGCTGCAGATGATAGCACCGTCGACTGGCGGACAGAAGCTGTGATCCTCCAGTGGCTTCGAAGCGTCACTCTGCAAAATGTCGAGTGCGTACGGGTACAGCAAATCACCGAAGAAGTCTGTCGATTCTCGCGGTAATTGCGTTGGCATGTTGTCGATTGAACACACCAGCACCCCTGGTCCTTTGAAGCTTTTCTGATCCTTGTTCCGGTCTGCATCATACAGACAGAATGGAGTGTCGATGGTGGTGCACTCGTTCATGAACTCGATCGAACCACCTGGATCGGCGGAGATGTCACAGATGGCCAGCATCCGGTGGGGTAGTGCCGGGGATCCTCGGCTAGTTGGCAACCAGGGCGTGTTGGCCGGTCGTAGTAAGTTCTTGGCATCCGGAATCGTGATCAACTTCGGGGCACCGACCGCCCAATATATACCGTTTACAATGACCGACGCGTACGCGGCTATGTTTTTGCTGAACGTGGAAATGTACCGCTCCGGAAACTGATCGTACTCGACGGGGTCGAAGCCACCGCCCTCGCGGCGCTCCAGATGATCGGAACGGCTCACCTCGCAGCCGTACAACTTGTTCGTTGATCCGTGCTCGGCCACCTTTCGCAGCATTTCTGGTGGCACGAACTCGATCGGGAGCTCCTGGAACACTTCCTGCGCTCCCTGCGATACGTTACCGGACCCGGTGAAGATGAACGTTAGCGGACCAATCGATTTGGGCATCATTCCGACCGAAATTTCGTATCCACAGTCACGCACGGCTTGGCGTGCCATCGATGAGTTGCGATAGTTGTGAGCGGGACCAACGTGCTAGTGATGGAAACAATTCCGGATAAACGTGAAGAAGCGTCACAATACAGGCAAGACGCAAACAATGCTTACCATGAAAGGGGTGTGATGACCCAAGGCGAGTAACCGCAAGCCCAGCCCATGCAGGATGTTGATCATACCGGCAACTCCGGCGTACTTGCCGAACGCCACCAGCCGCAAACCGTTACGATCCATCAGCTTCTCGTAGTCGACCAGTCGGATGTTTTTCTCCAGACAGGCGTCCAGAAGTGGCATGTTGGATTCCTGTGCCTTAATCGTGTGCGAGAAGAAGCAATAGGTTTTTTGCGGGATCAGTGCATCAACCGGCACTTGCTTCACTCCGAAGATCACCGATGCCTCGCTGATGTCTTCCTGCACGGTAGCGCCAGCATTTAGATATGCCTGAAACGTGATAAAAAGGAGGATGTTTATAGTTTGCTCTGTAAGTATGAACAGAGTTGTCCTTTTATCAACTTTTATTTTATACCCTCGAACTGACGTATTTCTACGTCGAGAAGAAGGTTACGCTACGTAATAGCAATCCAGTTTGCCAATTATAGACCTGATAGGCTAGAAATTGATCAAGCAAATGATTTGTCCTTTAAGGTTTGTAAATGCTTATCAAGCAACTCGGCATTCAGCATTCATTGGTTCGCGTGATACCAACGGATTTTCCCTCATTGAATGGCCGATTCATTAAACTCTATCACGCCCCATATGAACGGGAGCCGTCTATCACCGACTCTGGAAGTAGGGTTGGAAACGGAAAGTGAAAAGCCGGTACTACGCTCCAGTTGGGAGGTGTGTACAGTGACTTGAGCCATTCCTTTCGTGTCTTATCAGTTTGCTCGTGTGGCCATCCGCAGGCCAGAGTGTCTAGCCAGTGAAGCCAGATTAGACCAGCTGGAGGAAGCGAAAGGGAACAACTTTCCGTTGGCAATCACCATGTTGACAACCGTGACTTCCCTTATCAGAGAGGGTGCGAGATATCAAGCTTAATCAAATTGCACTAATAACATGTGGCGAGTGTAATGTGAAACTAAATGGTGCCCGTGGCAGGCACGCAGCAACGGTTGTCCAAGTTGTCCAGTAAGTTACCAGCAGTAGGTGATTTTAGCTGAACGATCCATTGCCGACGACAGATTCCATCATAGTTTGTCGAAAAATGCATCCGCAAGTTTGTTGGCGACATTGCACTTGGACATTACAGTTAATGGCAGCACTCGGTAGCAACCGGTCGGCTCAGGGTCGCTTTCACTGGTTATCACCATGAACGAATTTTGCCACAAGCACCGAGGGGATTGCCGGCCACTTGTCAACAAGGTAAGCAAGCTAGGCTCACGAGGACATGAATGGTTGAGAAGACAGTAGAGGACTTCGTCTATTTTTCGCCATCGTCGACTCTTATCACAGCATGCGCTCTCTGTAACTCTCAATACCTTGAGCACCAGATACCGATAAGACAACGATCGTACCGTAGGCTTGATCGTAGTCGCCTAACTGGTTTGGGCAAAACTTCTCCGATACTGCCGCTCTGCGGTGTGGTTCAATTATGCGTAGACCAATACTTAGTGTACTAGAGAACCGGTGAAACAGGATTTGTAAGCTACTGCATGACTACTAAGCTACATGGCACTTTTCAAATGGTCTCAATGACCTTTCCTGCTAGCGGTATCGAGCGTTACCGAGGGCTTGTCTCGGCACTTACCTGCATTGGATAGGCTCTTCGATTGGACGGTTGAACTATGACTTTGACGCCCAGTTTGATAAGCTTTTTCACCACCGCCGGTGGAAACGAGGCTCGACGTTCCCATACTGATTGATCCTCGCGTCGCAAAGCGATGATTTTTCCTGTCTGGTGAAGAAGAGACATCACGTTAGCGCGTCATCACCACCTCAGCGATACTACACACATGTGGCCCAATGGTTCATAGGACTCTTATCACAATTCACATGTCCTAAACAAACTCTACAAAACCCAGACGGACTCGAGGAAAAGTACTGGTTATCGGTAGAACGGGCTTACATGTTTACCACGAGTGAACTGCCGCACTGATAAGTATTCACTACATTTTAAAATGCGAAACATCTTAACGGATCGGCGGATGGAGTAGTACTGACTGGTGCTGCAGCGTATAATTGGCCACGGGGACAACATTTATCAGGGCTAGTGAGGGCATCTTGGCGAGGCGATAGCCTCGATGCTGGACAACGGGAAGGGAAACCGATAGTGGGCCGCCGCCACGCCACTTCGCAGATCGCGTTGTCCTGCTGAACTTGAAATAATGACCACTGGTGCGTGTATGCGGGCCCGCCGAATGAGCTCCAATGGGCTTTCAAATGCACTGATAAGGGACAATGTTCCTGGAAACACACTTTACTTTCTCTCGCGACGAAAAACAGCGCAGAAAGTTGAACCACTGACACACATTCCAAATGAGCCAAGCCAATTGTGCTTGGAAAAAGTTCAACTCTCTTGCAACAATGATCCTTATTTACGGTCTCTATCGGTCGGTAAATAATTGAAAAATTGGCGAAAGTGTGTAAATTTCGCCATTATCATTAAGTTATAGTTCATAGATTAATTTTAGTTATGTTGACAAAACAGAACAGATGGATGCTAGTTCGGTAGTAAATCATAGAGATTCAAACACGTGTTTGCTTTATTTATTATGTTGCTCTTGATACGGTAGAACCTCCTGGTGTCCCGCCACCGCCACTGCTCTGTGTGATAAGGCCAGCGAGGAACACGTTTTTGGTGGAAAAATAAATTCAAACTTTTATGCTGTAGGTCGTGCTGTCAGATACCGAACTCTACACAACGGCGGCCAACCTTCGCAACGTGTAACTACGCACCGTAGCTGTCATTTGCTGGCTGCTCGTCAAACTCTCCACACGAAGTGCTGGACCAATCAGCGAGGCCCACAATTCCACCGAGAGCTCGTAATACAAACATTGCCCTCGCCCTCGCTACGAACTTTCTCAATTTTGTTATCATTGCGAAACGCGAAGAAAGTGCGTTCGCCCATCATCGAAATACTGCTATTTACTGCTAGTGTTTAGCGTGTGTGCATCGGTGAACGGCTCTGCGCCACTGTGTGCTGTGTTGTGTTTTCGTTGTCGCTCCTGGCTTAGCGTCGAAAGTGCACCGAGAATCGCTGTAACGAAAGAAAGGAAAAAGAAAAACCACGAGCAAACACGTAATAGCGAACAGTACGGGACAAAACGGGAATTTTCGGTCCTACGAGCGTTGAGATCCCCTCCATTGGCCAGCGTTAGCGTAAACGGTGGGCCCATCGTTGACCGGTCGACCCTGGTGAGCAGGAAGTCTAGCCGTGCGTGTTCCATCGGTTAATTTGTTAGTGCATAATAATAAGTACACCGTGAATTGGCCCAAGAAACCTCTAACCTCTGATACTGCTGTGTATCGTGACCTCGCTGCGTATGAGGGCAGTACCGCATCAAGACAAACTTTGTTTTCATGTCTAAAAATAGCCTCACTCTCTGAGACAGAAAACTTAAAGCAGCTTGTAGGGAAAACGTGTAAGTGTGAACGCATTTAGTTTTCTTTTCGCGAGTTTTCTACACCTCGCATCTTTGCAAACAAGTGTACAAGAAGAAGCTTCCGAATTCGCTCCGGACAATTCGGACTCCACGACCGGTTACAGGAACAAAGGCCGCAGAATTTCTAATCAGACACTTACACAGTTACGCAGGCGACAATCAGTTACACGACCCGCAAGTGTTTCTCTGATTCGGGAGATTCCAGCGATTCGCTGCTCGCAGAAATTACTCTACGCGCGTTAGCGGCACACGGTACGACTCGCTAGTGTTCGAGAAGTGACAAAACAAACTAATTCAAACAAAAAAATCCCCACGGCCAAAGCTACTGAGCCACAATAGAAAAAAAAACAAATCCTCCGTCAACACAGTTGTGGTGGTGGTGGTCGTCGGTCGTAGTAGACTAGGTGCTGTGAATTCGAACCAAAAAAAAAAAATATAGAATTCAAATTGCCCGTCCACGCGATAACGTCATTGCGGCGCATTTTTTTCGTCGTCCGTTGTGATATACCATTCCGCAGTGCAATAAACATCCGCAGAACCATCCGGAGGTGGCCAGCTAAACAATCCCCCCCCCCACCCGGTCACGATGGATGTTACTCTGATCGTGAAGGCGTCGAACCAGCAGTGCGAGGATCTGACCATTAAATGCGAACCTTCGTGGACCATCCGACGCCTGAAGGGCCACCTGACGGAGGTGTACCCCGGCAAACCGGTAAGCATCGGATTGCGACACAGCCTGCGATTTGAACGTAATCATTCAACGTACCCGCTGAGCCATCATTCTGTTTTCTATCTTTTTGAGCATTTTTAGCCGTTGTTGCAACAGACCTCTAAAAATAATACACTTTTCGAGATCTTCCGACGTACGACACATTTGTTGTGGCTGAAAGCATCTGGTTTTTTTTTTGTCACGATAATGATGATGGTGATACGCCTGTTATGGCGATCACGGTGTTCCCGGGGGTGGTGCAAAAAATGTATCGCCATTAGATTTGCTGCGGTGCTCGCCGTGTGTCGATTACACGTGACCTGCCGGGCAGTCGTCTGTGGTGTGGACGGAATGAAATCAATCTAAACTGATCGCTCCCTCTGGAACGTGGGATTGGGATTACAGGCACACACACACACACGCTAACTAAGCATCGGAATCGGTTCCATTTTAGCGGCTTTAAATGGTTTGCTTAGTGACTACTAACACATTAATCTGTTTCGAATGTGGCACTGGCCCACGTCTAGACAAGTCAACCTGCTGTCCAAAGAAAGATGCTCTTCTTGGAGCTTTGGTTTGATGCAAGTCAGTGTCCTCATTCGCAGCAATTCGGGCGACAAGCTGCTGCTCTGACACTGCTTCGTTCGTGACACGGATTGCATCATTCCGAACGCGTGTTTCGTTTGTCGAGACTCTTTATTGATTTACAGAGGCACTTGGCTCCATCAATTGGCTGGCGGTTCAGAATTGAAACGACTTTCAATGATTTTTACATGCGTATAGAATACATTGCCGTTTGCATAAGGTAAAGTTTCCTTAATGCAGCAACGGTTTCTTTGATTGACCAGAAAAAGTTTTGATTTGAAAAATTGTGTCCTTCGCATCTGCTAGATCGAAAATGCAAGCAAAAACATCCGAACCAGAACAATCGTAGCTTATTGGAAGCCGTTTGGCCTCGTCGTGGGGACTGGTATCATTTTGTGTCGGTATGATAATCAGTCTATAGCGACAGGACGATGTTAGGTGGGTCACTATGTGTTAAAATGCTCATTTGCATTCGGTCCTGGTGTGCATGTTGGTAGAGTCATATTTTTTGATAAGCGAATTAAACATTTTCTTCGTTCATTAAAACTGTTTTGTCTGTTTCGCCATTCAAGGTGCTGTGAAAATACATTGGTTATCGGTGGGCCAACTCGGGAGATTGAAACCTAAATGCAAAACTTTGTGGTTCCTCACGGTTATTCTGTATCGGATTCTAGAATATTCATATTGGCCATTTATTGTTCACAAATTACGACCACCATAAAACCAATTGAAAATAAGTCCTCGGAGTAAGCTGTATGTGGTTCGCTCGTCTACTTCGGAACAGTAGTATTGGTTCAATGATAAGAGGAACATAAACGTCTTTTTTCCATTCTGTGATATGGAGTACCTCCTGACGATGGGCTCAGTCGAAGAAGAGTGTAGGGGTTGGCAAAACATTTACAAATTATGATAACACTCGAGCAGAAACGAAGCGACGTACTTGGCACTTGATTTTGTGCGGTGCAGTCATTTGAAAAAAATATATTGTAAATCGTGCAGTTTCGCTATGCTGTGTGGTGTTCATTTTGAGGAGTAAAATTGGTAAATAGGTTGTGGTGAAAACCACTGCATTTGCACAAAGAGCCCCATTTTTTCTTCTTATCAATCGGGTGATCCACAGTGACCACGTCAACATTTAAGTTTGCAGCCTGGACCGTATAAGGCGATGTCCAGTAGGGTGTTTGCTTGGCTTCTAAATTTTAATCGCACCCAACAGTGAATTATTAATTTATTTAAATCGTTTGTCTTTGTTTTATCGCTAGAATTCCGATGAGCAAAAGTTGATCTACTCAGGCCAGTTGCTCGGTGACAGTGTGGTACTCAAGGACATCCTCCGGCAGTATGATGGACAACAGACGCACACAGTTCATCTAGTTTTCACGCCAAAGAATCACTGTTACAGTAGCAGCAGCAGCATTGCCAGTAAATCTCCCACTACGAAAATGGCGGCCAACCAGAATCCATCAGCTAGCTGTTCTTCATCTACTGCCAATCTCGGTGCTACTGCTGCTAGTGGTGTCACCGAAGACGCTGGATCGCTGACCTCGCAGGAACGTGAAAGCGCAGGTTCGTCGATCGACAATGGAGGGCTTCGCCAGCGCATGACCAGACCTACGCTGCGAACGCTTCCCGGGACATCTGCCCTCATGGAGGAAACGGCAGCCCTGCAGAGTTTCGTGCAGCATACCTACATGCAGTACCTCAACCAATACATTAATCTGTAAGCCCCCGACCATCACTAAGTTTTTTCGGACAAACCAACAAAGTAAATTTTTGCAATTTCCTTTTGTTTTGTTGTAGAATAAATTCCGGACAGAACAATGTGAACGCTTACGCTCCACCCGGAGTCTCTTTGGCAAACGCTTCGCTCGAGACTTCTGCTAGTTCAGCGACGATAGCATCCGCTCCTACGGTGGTTCCGGCATTCAGTCAACCTATCGCGCCTGGGGCATTTGCCAACTTTCCGACAGTCTACTATCCCTGTATGATGCCCGCCGGTGCGCTGCCTTCCGGCAGTAGCATTCCTGTGGCGATGAGCGCCCCAGGAACACAGCCTGTAGTTGCGGCTTCCAGTTTTCTGACACCTTCCGTTCCCAATCCTGCACCTAGTTCATCTTCGGTAGGCACACCGACCGTTGCAACGACCAATCAACAAGTTTCCTTGGCTAGCAGCAGCAGCAGCAGCAGTTCGCCATCTGGCTCCTCACCAACGGCGCCAGCCGCTGATGAGGCACCAACGGTGGCGACAGCTCCAGCACAGCAGGTGGCTGCCCAAGACCAAGCTGTTGCGGATGCTCCTGATGCTGCGGCTGCTCGGGGTCAACGTCGGTTCCCGAATATCGTGGTGGAAGAGCAGGAGAACAACGATTGGCTTGATGTGTTTTTCAGCATGTGCCGAGTCGGCATACTGATGACGGTCATTTACGTTTACTCTTCACCAATGCGCTGTTTCACCGTGCTGATGATCGGTGTGATGTTGTACTTGTAAGTGTGCAGTACGCAAGCATGAGGAAGGGTTAGTCCTCACGGTTGTCGTTTTTACTTTTTGCAGGAAAAAGCATCTCGATCGTCTTTCGCAAGCGGTCGATAGGCGTGGGGCCGATGCTCCTCAGCCGGCGGCCGCAGGTGATCAGCAAAATAATAACAACGTACCTGGAGCGGTTCCCCAAGAGCAGCGGCTGGAACCGACGGCTACCGAAGAACAACCAGTGGCAGGCAATTCGCCGGATTCACCTACGGCCGAATCGCTCGACCAAAGTTCGAATGTTGGAGAAGATGCCCCTGCCACTTCAGCCACGCGCAACAGCGGCACCCGCAGTCCTTCTGCAATGCCTCGTCCACGCACCGGTCCGGCAGCTGCCAGCAGCAGGACAACGGAAGCCTCGGCCGTTGAACAGCAAGCAGCACCGATTGGCAGTGAGCTGGCCAACGTGGAACAACCTGCTACTGAGGGGCAGCGAATGACTTTGAATGACATGACGTCCTTCCTCGGGACGCTTGTGATAACGTTTTTCACCTCGATTATCCCGGACACTCCGGCGGCGTAAAGAAAACAAGAGGCAAAACAGTAAAAAGGCAAATTGCCAGCCGACAGGATCTAGCTTTGTATAGACTTTTTGCTTCCCCATTACGCAGTTTCCGGCACATGTAGATGATGGATGTTCGAAAAGAAAACGGAGTTAACCGGAAAGTGTTGAGCACCATCCAATGTTGTGTTTATTGATGTCTTGAAGACACTTTTTCGAAGCGCTCATTGTTGTTTTGTTTTAGTTTTTTTTTTCTATTTCCGCTTAATGTTCGGTCGGTTAAGCGTTCCGGCGAAGGAAGCGAGTAGCAACGTAAACATTTATTAAACTAAATTAATCCACACCGCAGCACGGTGGACGGTGCTAGAAAGACTACCATTTACAAACAAACCAGAGTTCGTCGCATCGTCGCACTGTGTATGATACGCGTTTGGGACAGCTTCCCGCTGGGAGGGAACGCGGTTATCGATGATAAAAATAATCAAGAAGGTAGCCCCAACTATATTAGATTAAGGTGGCGCGCATAACGTTGTCGACAGGGACACGCATATGTATTAATGGTGAAAAGTGTATCATCTGTGACCGTCTGAGCTGGGATCGTCAAAGGTTACGGCTTTAATGTAAGTGTATAACAGTGTAGAAGTTGATCGTTAGTATCGTTTGAATAAAAAGAAAATCACCAATTCACTCGCAAATGATCAAAAAACAAAAGAGAAAATGGTCGGTCCTCTCACATTATTTTACTTATGTCCTTGCTTTACTGTCTTATTCCTTTCCCTAGTTAGAGTACTGTTATGATGTGGAGAACGCTTAGAAGAACCGTGTTGAGACTCCAATCACTCCAATCCCTTTCCTCAGTATTATTCTTTAGCAGCTCCGACAAACGACGTGAAGAACAGCTTACAAGCTCGAACTTTTTACAAGGCGACCTTTTTGACCATTTTATCGGTGAAGATTAACAACTGTTTATGATGTTTTAATTAGAGATGCTGCCCCGGCCTTCTCAATAAAGAACTAGAAAGGTAGGTCGATTGTGTGTAAAGAGGGGCACAGATAATTGTAGAAACGGACACTTTAAAATGGAGACCTATCGCAGATACGAGGATGTGTGTTTCAATAAACTTTATTCATGTATCCACAACGTGCCCAGCCGCCAGCCTGGTCGTTTATTCCGAGAGGCGGTCACAATTATGTTGAGTGAAAACGTGTTTTGTCGCTATAATTTAATATTAAAATTATTATTTCGTTGCGGCACCACGCGTGTGTGTGTATGTTTGCTGCTACCGCGACGGAATTTGCCACGCGACAAAACGAGTACCTTCAACAGAACAAGAGGATTGACAGTTGTTGGGTTGTGCTTTGCAGTGTTTCAACAGTTGTCTTATCACGACTTTTCGCTCGCTTCGTCCGACTCTCCTCCATCGTCTTCCTCGTCGTCGTCCTCGTCGTCGCTAAGGTCATCATCCAGACCTTCGAGGTCTTCTTCGAGGAAGAGGTTTTCATTAATGGGGGCAGCATCGGAAACGGTAGCCTCTTCGGCTGAGGTTCGCGCTGCCGCCTCTGCTGCTCCTGCGGCCATTCTTTCCCAGCGATCTGTGTCCGCCACCGTTCCCGTATCGTCCACCTGCAGAGGAAAACGTGTAAAGGTTCAAATTCAGTGTGTTCGTCTAATTCGAAGCGATTTCACTCGATCATGGTGCTTACATCTTTGATCGACAGCGAGAGCATATTCAAATCGAGCTCCTTGTATTCGGTTGTGTCGTCGTCGTCCTCATTGCGGCCGTACGATTCGATGGCCGCTTCACCTTCGTCGACGCCGTAGTCGATCAGCTCTGGGTTGAAGCTGAACATCTCGCGACCAGAAAGTCCATTTTGTCGGCCGGCCTTGAAATCGCTGCGCTTACGATCCTCCTCTTTCTGAAGTTTGTCCTTCTTTTCCAGAATCTTGCGTTTCTTCCAGGCGAGGAAAGTTTCCAGCGTGACGCGTGTTTGGTGTGACCCGAGTGCGGCTCGCTCGCGCTCGATCAAATCGACCAACGATATCTCTTCCTTTGACGCTTCAGCCTTCTTTTTATCTTTCTTCAGTACATAGCCAGCTGGCAGGGCGTGTCGGTAGATGCACTTATCACCGTTGGGACATTCCCAAAACCAACCGTACAGTGAGCGTTCCACGGCGTCCAGGAAATATTTGCAGATCTACGAAAATTAACGAACAATTAAGGTGAACAGTGTGTGAGAATGGAGTGTACCCATACTTACGATCGTCGTAGTGGGCATTGTTTTATCTTTTCCATGTTTCTTGGCAACCACCTCGGACAGCTTTTCCTCAGTCCAGTTCTCGATCGTATCGTCGGCGTCGGCATCGCGCATATCGAAGTGAATAGAACGCTTTTCGGATTTCCGTTCGACAGCCAGATCGTGCGAAAACTTGCACTTATCGCCTTTGGTACAGGTACCTTGCTTGAAGAAGGCACATAACACCGATTTCGGGTCAGCGCCGACCTCTAGCTTTTGTGTCGCTACCGGTTTGAACAGTTTGGCCAGTTCTTTCTGCTCCTTCAGCTTCTTCTCCTTCTCCTCCTTCTTTGCATTCACATTCTGCACTAGGTTATGTTGTCCGCCGCTCTTGACTTGCTTCTCTACTTGCGAGATAAACTTTTGTTGTTTTGCACCTTTCTTGTTCTTCAAGCCGAACGTTTTATCCTGCGAGCCGGGAGGGGACGGAAAGCAGAAACTATTAGCTAGTAACAGCGGAATCATACACGGTTTTATTGGACGGCATTCGTGCCATCCTCAAGATGCTGCGTTTACGTACCTCAATGATTTTATCCTTCTTCTTAGCTTCGGTTTTCTTTGAAGCTGCGGCTGGCACTTTCTTGGGCGGCATCTTTCTGGTTGATTGTTAGCACCGATTTTACTTTAATGCCGCTTTACGTGGGAATTATTGTGGGAAAAATTTAGTGTCCACGGAACACCGAAAGGAAATTGAGACACATTGGTTTTGACACTTGCTTGACACTCGCGCGATGTGCGATGAATTAGGCGATGATTTTTGAAAGTATGAAAAATACGGCAAATTATCCAAGTTATCTTTTTATTACTATTGCTCCAATCAAATAAGGAAATTGGTTCATCAATTAAAAAGTAACCATATTTGGTTTTCATGTTTGCTTTATTTGCACAGCAACGGCTTGACACACGATTTGCGAAAAATAGATTTGAGTTCGTGTCGGGCTGTCAGTGTACTGGAAATTGACGGGTCAAGAGCCGAATATTTTGATGTTTACAAACGAGAGATGCGCGACAAAATCTCTCAGCACCGATGCGAAAGAGATGCAGAAACAGAATGAAGCGAGCTAGCTGGGACGAGAACAAGACGCAGCAGCAATCCAAAGCAGAAGAGCACACTGTCATCGAAAGCGGAAAAACTGTGGTCCGTCCTCCGAAAGTGTGTGTTGTTAATTCAGCTTATAGTTCTCGCTGCTCCGAAGATAAGCTCAATTCTGCCAGGGAAAACCACAGACGGTGTTGAATGTTCCGGCGATTGGCTGGCTGCTGCTGTTCCCGTCCGGAGATAGTTCGTGTGTTTTTGTTTGTCAAAGTGTCAGCGACATTGTGCTCAGTTCCCAGAGCCCCCCCCACACGTTACGATTTGTACGAAGAGGACATAATCATCATACTTGGAGCACAAAAAAGGATGAACTCGGGCACAAAACGTCGACGGTCCAGTTTTCCTTTCGCTAGTCGGGTACCAGTTCGGCGCCAATGAGCGCCGAGCGCAAGCTTTTTCCGCGGCGAAATGTGTCAGCTTTCGGTGTTGCGCTGGTCCAACTTTTGTAGCAAGCGCAACGATGGCGATTATTGATCGCTCGGAGAGCAAAACGATGTGAGGCACTTGCCCTGATATGGTAGTATGTTTTGCTAAACTGTTCTTTGACCGAAGCAGTGCTCTGGGCCGCGTGTGGATTACGTTTTATGCAGTGCGTCTTCGGCCATCGCTAGATGGTGCACAGTAATTGAATCGGGGTAGCGGATAGGAACATTAAAAACTTATACGCACTTAAGCGGTCCGAAAGCTAGAACTGTTTTGGGCCGTCAAGAGCGGAAGTGGCAGCGACAGGAAGTTGAAGCGCGTATGGTTGTAAAATGGATGTCGACTCGCCGAATGCGCTCAAACGTTGCTCCAGTGCACCGCAAATAAACAATCTTCTTGCAACGTCCACCGTGGGGGTGCAACCGATGGAAGAAGGCCAATCGCAGCCGGCAGCGAGCAGCCTGCAGCATCATCAGGCATCGGGAGCGACGGAAACACACGCCGTGGGTATGCTGAATGCGGCCATTACCTACCAAGTGTCACCGCAAACCGGTTCCAGGTAAGCTGCCACCAACGGTTTGATCAGGAATCTGTTCTCTAAGCAGGAATTGTCCTTTGTCCGTAGAGAATCACTTCCGACGTCATTTTCTAACATCTTTACGCCGCGTGTCCGCCGTTTTTCCGCCAGCTTTAACCCCCTGGCGGTCATTTCGAATGGCAGTGCGAGCCCCGGGCGCAGCGGTACGTCTGGCCGAAGGCTCACCCCCCGGATATCGCAACTTCGGCAGGAAGAGTGCGCCGACGTGAGCAATAGCCGTGAGGTGAACCATGAGAGGGAAGTCCACTCGGCGATGCAGATGTCCCAGAGCTACGAGGATCTGACGCTGGTGGCGGAAAACTGGTCATTTACAGCAACCGGTTCGTCGGTCAAGATGACCGAAGAATTACAGAACCCATTGCACGTCGCGTTGCCTACACTGGGGTCTACCTGCTGCTCTAGTCCTTCGCCCACCAGGTAAGCGGCGTACACGGCGTGGCGCCTGTACCGTTCTAACTTGCCATTTGGTTCCATTTTAGCCGTGGTGGCATCACGCTCCAGTATCCAACCACTTCGCCGTCACCAACTCGAAAATTTGTCACACGCCGATCCATGTCACCGTGTCCACTGCGTCCCAGTCCGCTTTCGACAGTGAAGCGAAAGATCAACGACCAGGAGGATCATTACGGCAACTGCTATTCGCCTCCACCGAAGAAAATATTCACCTCAGAACGGTAAGTCGTTCGTTTTTCCCATTGCTTTTTGTTTTGCTCGAAACTTCCATTTGCTTTCTAACAAATCGTGACCGTGCCGTGACGTACGTACGGGCGTGTTATCAGAAATGGTACAAGCAGGGGCGTTACCCACCGGGCTGATAGCACGTTTGTAGAGTAGCCACTTGCAACGCAATGGATTTTGCTGTACTTAAATAGCGAAACATTTTACTTTCTCGCTTTTAGTGGATCTTCTCCAGTTTGCCAAACGCCCTCTCCCTCTCCGATTTGTCCGAGTCCCGACTCGTCGACGACGTCATTCGAGAATGGGAGCAACAATGTCATTGCACACCCGAGCGGCACATTTCCCTTAGTCTCGACCTCCAGTGGCCGTGTAACACCAAAGTTTTTCCTTTCCAAACTGTCCGGAGTACCAGGGCCGGGAGCAACGCCCTGTCTGGCGCTACCGTTCGGCATCCCATCCGGGCCAGCTATGCATTTTGGGGTCGGTGGTAGTAGTGGCGGAAGTAGCAGCAGCAGCCAATGCACCACACCGACAGGCATCAATCCAGCGGGTATGGGGGTTCCGATCATGTGCTCGAATGTGGATTTGCCATCGTCTTCGTCGGTGTCATCCGAGCAAACGGGTCCTCCAAATGCGGCCACATTGATGATGGATTGTGGAGTAAGCAGTAGCAGCAGCAGTAGCAGCAGCGAGTGTCGCGATACTATGATGGAAGTCAGCCACTCGGACATAGGGGAAGCGCTGGCAGCTAAGGTGCCCACAGAACAGGGAAAGAAGGTGGACGGAGAGACTAAGTTGAAGGAATCGGTAGATGGATCGGAATTGGCCGCTGCTATGTGTTTGACGGTGTCGAACAGGGGAGAAGGCAACCGACGGGCCCTGTCGGCCGTCGTTGGTAACGGGCGTGAGCTTCGCGAGCAGCTACTTAAGACTGCCCTCGATCAGGAAGCGGGAACTCTGGGAAGCTGCAACAGCAACAGCAGCAACAGTAGCATCAACAGCATCGCCAGTAGTCAAGGGGGCTGCGGGATAAACGACAGCAGCAACTACAGTGCCAACAGTAGCCTAAGCCGCGTCGGTCGTATTATTGCTGACGGCAGTTCTGTCAGCAACGCAACTGGCACGGGCGCAGCTATCGATAGTAGCAGCAGCAGCAACAGCAGCAGCAGCAGCAGTAGTTGCGTTTCGGAAAGTTCCTCCATTGCAGCGGCTGCTGCCACCTCGGCGGTGGCTACAATCTGTCCGCAGTTGTCCTCGTTCCCGCGGATGGGCAGTCTGACGGAGATTGCCGAATCGTGAAGCGCAGACAAGCCAACAACCAAAGCAGCTAAGAATGGCTACCCGACCCGACGTTCTCGTGCAGGAGCATAGGACACACCGGTGGGTGACACCGAGCACAGCGGGGTAGCGTGGACAATAATGGGATTATTTCTCGGGAGGTCTGCGGGGGAGAAGAAAAAAGGGCGGCGGTGGCGTCATCTCGCCAATCAGCCTCGTCGAGTGGCAGCATCGTAGGGTTTAAGTTTACGTAGTACGCTTAGGAGCTAAAGTAAAAGGCCATTTATGGGACTGAATGTCGTGAATGTTCTTTATTGCGATAGTCATCTTTATCAATGTTCTAGTTGGAAGAGAGAGGTAGTGCGACGGGACGAGGACGTACCTGTCGGTCTTGATTTTTTTGGTCTGCAAATAATTTTGTTTCCCCTTTATCGACAGCCGATATTCCCAAACTTGCTGTGTTAGGTGTAGAAGAATGAGTTTTGTTTAAACTTTTCGTTTTTCATAGTTCGCCACGCAGAGGACGTTAACGAATGTTTGTCTTTAAGTGATTTAGTATAAGGAATGCTTCAAGTTAAAACTGTTTGAGAAGTGTACGTGGGTCAGAATGTGAGCGCATTCATGATTCAAATTTTCGTTTGTGAACACCCATAGCGAACTGATTGTAGCAGGCGTGTTGGGGTACGGTCCCAGTGCACTGTTTGCTGATTCGGTCTGATTCGTTTGGCCGTGTAGAGCATAGGCTATCGCAGGGCCACGGGCCGACGTGAACAGAAGAAAGTCAAAGTCTAGACTGGAATTAACGATAATTTTCCAATAGCAAGCGTTAATGCCCGTAGCAAAGTGTAATGCTATCGAAGGCAATGGTGTAAGTATTTGAAGTGAAGTAAAACATATCCTTTTCCGGTACGGTGAGATAATCGTTCCTGTGCATGTGTTACAATCAACTTGCATGTTGCTAATTACTGTTTTTGTTTATTCTCGCAAACACACTCAACTGAAGCGAGTATCGAGCGTCGGTTTAAGATTTAATAGGACCGAAGAAGCCAATCTAATATTGGGGGGACCGTTCCGATACTGTGGCTTTTCTTCTTTCGCGCCTCCCTCTGAATTAGCAGTAGTTATCCTGCATTTCCATGGCTGATATTAGCGATATTAGAGAAGCCGGTAAAATTGTGAGAAGAGAAATGGTACCCGAATTCAATCAATAATTAGTAACTCTTCATAATTCATAAATCACGAATAAATTCAGTAATCTTACGGAATGAAAATTCTTTTTATCCACTTATTTGTTTTTTGTCCTTTCCAGCTGCAAGCACGGGCAAGTAGTAGCGCTTATAGGGGAGGGGACGAACGTTGCCCATCGCGCTGACTTTGGCAACGATTAATTGAAACAATTATGCACACTCATGACTGGCGTTCCTTATGGTACACGCATAATGATTGGTCGGGAATTGATTTCTATTAAATTCAATCGAACATCTATTGGCCGTAACGCGCACGATGCTGCCGCTTGCTGAATAATGACGGCTTCGATTGTTCTATCAGCACTTCGCACTTCCTTCTTCCCGGTGCCACGGTGTGTTGTTCGGTGCAATTTATATTCTCACGGCCCTGTCACATCCTGTGCCGTAAATCGTATTTATCATTCGTGCGATAAATTTGCCTCTTGCAATCATTATCCGGCACTGCCATCAATGCAACCGCTTCGCGTATCGCCAACCGTGAAACTAGGCCAGGACGTCGAGAGGTTGCAAATTTTGGCCTCCTACACGGGGTATTGCTTCCGTACCCCCACACACAATCGGTGAAGGTGTGAAGGTATTCATCCGTTCTCACTGACGCTCCCCCTGACCACCGGTTTTAAAAGCCATAAAAGGTTGGCCACCCTGCGATGCGATGCACGAAATTAAGGGCGGTGTGGGAATGTGGGAGGAATTAATCGACGGTACGCATGATAAATGGACGAGCTTCGCGATTCCGGTCCTAGCCGCGATTATTATTGCGACCGGTTTCGAGTATGTTTACGCTCCCTGTTCTTTGTTGTTCGCTCTGTTCCCTGTTGGGACGGTTGGGAATTATTTCGATTTCTGTCACTGGTGCCGAATTGGTGAATTATTTATTAATGAAAACAAATGCCTTTAGTCTTGCGGTGTCTCTTCGCGGTGCTAAACAGCGTAGGTCCACGGATTCGTACATTCGCGTTCGGTGCAGAATTGAGGGATTTCTGGTGCATGTTTGAAACGGTTTATTCCAGCACCGGGTGCGAGTGTCATCCGTTGTTGAAATATGTGATACCGGTAGCATTAAAAGTTATTTGTTCGTTTTATATTGGAACAACGGAATGCTCCAAATGGCTCCGAATCGTTAGAAGAAAATATGAATTGATTCATAGGTTTTTCGTTAAAATGCCGAAATTCATATAATACAAAAGAACATGAAAAGAACAAAGGAAAGCACATGAGATTCCATCAAAGAGATATGAATAAGACGTTTGTTGCTTACATTTACCACCATGTTTAGGAATATTGAACTTGGAACTGAGCAACTCAGAACATGAATGTTGAAAACAGGATTTTGTAAAAGGTGAATACGTGACAGCATTTAACTCACAATAACTATTCCGAAGTTATTCTCGTTTGCGGAAGAACTTTTAACATATTCATGCATATTGCGATGTTATTCGAGTTGACCGTTAGTTTCCGGTGTATTGGAAAATATTTGTGTAATAATAATGAAAATATGTTATTTCGAAAATATTTGAAACTAACTGTTTTCAAATTATTCTCATTTTCGTAAAAGAAATTGCTCCTTGTTGTTTTCCACAATTTACCCGTAGCTTAAACTTTTTGAAATAAATGCATGGTTGCTGAGAATACCGCGCACTTGTTGAGGTATATTCTGTCTTAGCTTACTTAGGGGCTATGGAAAATACTGGCTTACTAAGGTTATGGGGAAAAGGTTTAGTTTTTCGGGTTTTATGCTTGGTACGCTGTTCGATACAAGCTTCCTGGAATGGTTTTGCGTTTAGTTATTTTGTTTTACTACATCTACCACGCGAACGGCTGAGATTTGGAGAAGGACATTTCGCTCCCAATGTTCGTCTTTCCATCAGGCACAACTCGTTGTCTCGCCGTTTCGGTTCTTTAGGTTGCTTTTAATTTTAATTTGCCCCATTTTGTATCGAACGATGGAACGACGGAATAACCACACTTATTGACTTTCCAACAATCATGTTTTACAGATTCTCCGTTATTTTACGCGGGAACTGGTAGTTCAGCTTGATTTAGATGGGCACCAACCCTTATCTCGATCAACGTGTTTGCTCTGGAGTCAGTGTGCTATTCGCGCTTTTCCGGACACGCCAGATTACTTCCTGGTTGGGGTAGCTGCTTCTTTTACAGTCACGACCACCACCGGCATGACCGTGTTTCAGCCATCCCGGAGTGCAAACGTTTTTTATCCTTCACCTTCTTCGTGGTGTAGTAAAAATTCAATTTATTTTCTCGCTCCGTAACCCTCTGGCGATGGATTTCGATAGCTTTCTCTTCGATCTCTCCGGACGCTAGTTACGATGACGCAAAACCAACGCCGGAAGTACATCACTCTCTGCCATTCCTGGACCCGAAGTGTGATCAGTAGTAGTACGTTGCGTTCGTCAGTTAAGAAGACAAAGTTTCGCTTCACTTAAAAAACGCGGCATTCTTGGGCACGATTCACACAGACAACCCTTTAGATGCCAGTTTTACGGCAGTCAGTTGTTAAATGTATGCATTGTTTCTGGATCCCAACTCCTGTCATCCGGGGATAGCGGTGCTTTTATGTTTTATGCGCCATCTAGCCAGCTGTTTATGTTCGCGCTCGTGAAAGTTTGCGCTTCGTGCCTGGTGCTGACACCATGTGGGCAAGAAGTTTCGTGTTCGTTCTGCGTTCTTTGACATCTGTTCTAGAATAGTTTCTTTTTACCGGCTTGTCTTTTGAAGAAAAAAACCTGGCAACCATCAGGATTAAGTGAAGCAAAATTAGACTAAAGTTTTTGTGACTTTCTCGAAAGTCCTAGCCCAGAACTATCCATAATTCCACATCCCAAACACTGTCAAGTGTCCTCTGGGAAGCTTTCTTTATCGAGTGACGACAGGAATGCTCGAGCGAAACGCGGGGAAAAGAAACAGACGAGATGTCAAATGTTGGGAAAGGACATTCCGGCATCGCTGACGGTGGCAGCCGGCCGAGGTTTGAATTAATTTATTATCACACTCTCTTCCAGCCGCTTCCGGTGAAGGTTTCCGCGTTCTCTTTCCAACAAATTTTCCTTCGCTGTTCTGATCACGAGTAGAATCGGTTTTATGGAGCCAACTTTCTTACGATCACGTTCTCCGGAATGCCTGCCGGAAGCTGCCCTCCGGAAGGGCGGGAAGTGCTCTCAGTGGCATTAGTGACCCAAACGGAACCAATAATTTCACTTTGATTGAGTTGGTGTAAAGCTGCCGGGGTGCCAATGCTGGGCCGGGCGGCAGAGTGCAATGAATTCGAAAGTTCATTATTGCGAGCGCGTTTCCGCAACGGAACGGAAATGCAAAATCGGCCAGCGAGCAGTGCCGTAATTGAATTCCCCATCCGGGGGTACAACTTCCGGCCACCGGAGACCACCGATTCTTCGGTGTCAACTTTCATTTCTCATTTTTCACGCTTTCTCGCATTTCCCACTTTTTGCGTTTTTTCGATAATAGTTGGTTTTCTTCTTTCACGTTAATCTTCCGTTTTTTACACGCAAGGAAAAGAGATGGTCTTGCATTGGGAATGGCACGAGAAATCATTGCGAAGAAATACATCTTATCAGTTCCGTCCGAAGTAGAAATGGAAACAGTGAAATGGTTTCTAAATTAATGGACGCAATCAATTGCCAATCAGTTCCGCAACTCGGTTCCTAAGGGGTTTTGCTCTGTGACATAACATTGATGAAATTTGAAGTATCATTGAGTATTGGCGATGCTTTCATAAAGTGCTTTGCCCAGTTTTGGCAAAGGGAGCCAATTGATTCGAAAGCTATGAAATTAGTGTTACTACTTTATTTGCCTCAATTACATTTCAACCCAAACATGACAGTGAATAGAATAAACTACTATGAAACTTAAATTTACATTGCAACGGTCCATTAATTGACGAGACTACAGTTATAAAAACTTTTGAAACCGGAATAAAGTTTGTATGAAACAATTGAATCGATTTTAGTTTCGATTAATAGTTTGTCGATAAGGAACAGGCTTAATTCGGTAGGATGTAGGACACTCCAGTTTCTACTGAGCTTCGACTAATAATAGTGTCCCGTACGAACTCATGCAATCCTTGGCGACGATTCATGTAACGAACACAGACCTTGATTCATTATTGCTACCATTTATTGGTCCAAGTCTCTGCCATTTGCTGTTGTCGTCAGCGTCCTGTTTCATTCGAACTGATTCTCGAACATTGGCCAACGAGAGGACCGGCCCTTGCGTCTGGCCGGCCACTGCGACGTCGACCATACTCAAACTTTTCCTCTCCCCGTCCCGTCCCGTCTCGGTGAACTCTGATGGTGCAATGGTGCTCTTGTGCATGCAGAATGTTGTCCTTTTTTGAGGTCGGCCAAAACACCCTGGTCGGATCCGGCCGGAGACCGGTGAAGGGACAAGACTGCACACGTACGTAAGCAGCGCAGCCCATTTGTCGCAATAGAGACGACCGTGTGTGGCGTGGCGTCCTCCGATGAGATTATGTGGCTCCGGTTGACAACACACGAGCCGTGTCGCATTCTGCCGCTGGAAGAAGCGCATTTTCAGTGACGATGAACGGTACTTAGCCGGGCTGGCATCGAACTACGGAGAAAGTTGTGCCATGCGAAGATGAAGACATTGGGTCTCGGGTTGGTGCACCTAAAGAAAGGCAATTCCCGGTCCAAGCACAGTGATTACGAGCAAAATTGAAGGCCAATTGAGTGAGTGAACAGTGAAAAAATAATGAACAAGGAAGGAAACACACCGGAACCAGGGCACTGCGTTCCGTAGAGCAGAGGCACAAGGTTGCACCTGTGTCGGTCGGCAGAGTGCACTGGCCGCAGTGCATCCGTTTGGCCGCATAGATAAATATTGAACGCCAAAATAATTATCATGAATTAATCTATAGCACTATGGCAGCGGTACCTACGGCGGTACCTTTTGCACTGGATTTTGTGTATGTTGCGTGCTGTCTTGCGCTCAATTGCAAGTTCTTCGGTTTCCCGGTGCACAACTAGGTGTCATCTGTAGGGTCGCTGGTCGGACGAGAGTAATTAATCTCGCTTGGGACCGCTCTGCATCGAGTAGTTGGTACGCATCGAAGGTATGCCTGGAAATTGTTGTTCGTCAGCCTTGTTTGCTGGTCCAAGTTTCCGTCCCTCGTCCCAGTTCTTGGTGGTGACTGTACTACAACTTCCCTGGAGCCCCCTGGGCACGACTTCCGCTTCATCGGTGCGCATTGTGAAAGCAACCACCACAGCGAGGCAGATGAGACAGACACCTCGAGGTGTGTTACACTCCGTTGGGTTCCGTCCCGGGAGTGGATCGATTGTTTGGCACTTCAGGATGCTTCGGAATTCGATGGGTGTATGTGTGCTGCGGTACAGACTGTACGTGTACGTGTACCTGCTGTACAACATTGGTCATGATGATTACGGCGCATGGTGCGACACGCAAGACTTGCGACAGAATGTTGCATTTAATAAATTTGTTCAGGACCAACCAACAACCGGCCTGCCGTAGTATCGTTCGCATAAAGATGAGGCAATGCCTTAGGATGCATGTTTGCATCCCGCCGTAGGCCGAGGACGATGTAGACGGATGTTACGGCGTGCGCCACTAAGCCCACTCTTGGACCGTGGTCGGGTATTGAACACTGTGGGTCTGCGTTCAAGTTTCTTTCCTTCGCCCGGCACGTAATGACAATTTCGGAAGAAACACATCTCTGCTAGATAACACTTTGGGAGCCTCCAATTTACGTAATGGAACTCTTGGAATGCTCTCGCATCGTTTCGAACCGCTGACTCGGGTGAAACAACAACTTTCTAGGCACTCCAAAGTTACAAATAAGGTTATCTTGGTTTGTGCACTGCGATCGGTCAAACCCGGGGCTATCGGCGTGATAACTTTTGTTCGGATCACTTTTCGTTTCGCCGTACGCCCTGAGGATACTTTTGAACTGAATTAGATCCGATTGCTCTGCATCGGCAATGGAGTCGGAAAAGTTGCGTACCGTGCACAGGGAACACAGGGAACATTTCAACTAATACGTCGCACTCGATCATATTTGAATTTCACAGTACATCTACTTTTATGCTTGGCTTGTGAAAAATAAGGCTCTTAAACGATGACATCGGTGCGTAATTTATCAACTGAAAACATTCAGCTGCAGTACTCGCTGTCTCTGCCTTGCTTGTTGAGAACTAAAGAACGTAACATAACGTTTTAAGGTTTCATTATCTTCTTAACTTGAATACCTCATTGTTGCCTCATTCAATTTTTGTTTTTATCTTTCCTTTGTTAAACTTTAAACGTAAAAAAGAGTATTTTTGTGTATGTAGTTATTGTTTGCGTGTCTTTTAATTAGTTTTTTTTAAAGTTTGTTGGTTTAGTTTGTTGTACAATTCGTTCCATTACGCTACGCTAATGCTGAACGCATCTGGAATGCAAGTATTGCTTCAAGCATTTCTGCTTTTGTTACCGACCGCAATTTCCTTTTTCCTCCAGACCTGTGTTACCAAAGGGGCCAAAAATCATGTCTCATCTTGGCTGGGAAGCAACCGTTTTTCGTTAATTTTGTACGGTGTTCAGTCTTCTCGGGGCTTTCCCGGCTACATCTGCTCATCTGCAGTGGTTAGGTCGTCCAAATGTCACATTTGGTTGGCTGGCTGTAATAATGCTGGGATAGCGCGGATCGCCCGAACGTGACGGAGATTGATGGGCAAAACCTGACTGAGGCGGAATGGTGATCTATGTGTAATTTGGCTTTCGGTGCAAAGCAAATAAACTGCTGTGCTGCGAACGGCTCGGTACGGCACCAAAATTGCACACAGAAGAAAATCTCTGGATTCTCGGGATGGGTTTCCCACAGACACATGCATGCTTGGCAGCAGCAGCAGGGATGGACATGGAAGCATCGTGTTGTAATTAAAGCCCATCTTTTTGGTATGTTCCACATCGTTCCCTTTGCTTCTACACTTTAGGATCGTACCGGAGTCACTGGAAAGGTTGGTTAGCTTTACGAAACGCGGGAATGTCAGCAATCAACCCGGATTGACCAGAAGGTCTAGCTTTCTGGGCTCAAGCTATCACACCAGGATCCCAGGTTCAGACTATCACACTAGGGACCAGGGATGAGAAGACCGGACCAGTGTGTCTAATGTCTTTGCTTTTGCCACAACAGAACAGAAAATGCCACACGGAAGCTTACGATGTGCCAAAAATGTGCCTGACAATGAATTTCCCCAAAGTAACTGCTCGTATCGTATACGTTGGGGCCGATCTTTATTCAAAAGCGGCCGACAGTAGCTGCAGCACCGGATGACCAGTTTTGCCCCAATTGTGCTGTCCCCTGGGGCATTAGATATCCGGCGACAGCTGCTGCGAGAGGAAACGATTTGGTGCAGCACGCTCCATGATGCTGCAGAAGGATCGATGAACGAACCGTATTTCCTCGGGATGTAGACTGTTGAAGGAATGGTTTGGTTTTTATTGAACGTCATTCGGACAAAGGGTGTCCACGTTTTTGCAAGCGACACGTTGTCGTTTGGGATGTAACTTTCAACTCAGCAACGAGTCAATGTTACTCCAAAATTTGTCGGGTAATGGTGAATGCGTTGATGCGTCATGATACGTATAAAGTGTTCAAAAAGATGCTGAAACGTACCATTAAATCGAAAGATAGATCTGAATTCTATTCTATGAGTTCGAGTCTTGCGAGTCAAGTATTGGCTTGATAACGAGCTTTCATGATACGATATGTGAAACGACGAACGGAGAATATTTGAAATATTTGAAGAACATATGCCAGATAAACTCAGAAAAATTGTTCATAAAGAACAATTTTTTTCATGATTCGAAGCAGTACCAAAACATGAAGTTAGAGAAACTGACTCGGCGGTAGTTAAACTTTAAATTTTGCCAATACTTTAGTTTTAAGTTTGCGTGGTCTAACAGTAACACTTGGAGGAAGTAAACAGTGCAATTAATTGAAAACCATTATGTGTGGTTTTAAAGGAAGCTTTAATGACGGCTTACTTTAAATGGCGCACAGCGCTAGTGGCTTCAACGCCCTAATGTTCAAAGTAGACAAATTTACAAAATTTCATTCAATCAGCTACGTTTTATAAATATTTTATTCTTTGTTGCAAAATAGCTCAAGTCCGGGCTAGGAAGCAAACTCTTTTATGGCTACATAACAGGGCATCGAATGCCAGCCACCAATTAGCTGGAGCTGAAGGAACAAAAAGCCAGCACAGTGTCTTTGATGGTCATGATGATGGGAGGATGATGTTGGCTTCCGCCACAGGCCTCCAGTCCCTAGAGGATAGTAATTGGACCGATCGTTTAACTTTGTCGAAAGGCTTGTTTTATCAGGCTGGCATAGTATACTGCAGTGTTAAAAATGAGTGTTTTATGCTTGGAAGGCTTGTAATGCCCTTGGCTAACGAGCCCGTTACGAGTACCGGCTTTGGCGGTGTAGCAGGAGACGGTGTTATCTGTTCAAGAAAAGCTCACTCTTAAACAGTTGATTCCGAATTCATTGACCATAAAATTTTAAAATGAGGCCTCCCTCAGAGCTCGTGGGCCAGCGGAACGAGGGCACAGAGAGAAGTTGCGCTACAGGAAGCGGGGATTTTGACATGCACCATCAAGATTAAACTGTTGCAGATGGCCGTGGCGGGACAGCACCGGCTGCCGCCATGTTACTCTTGAGCACAAAAATTTAATTAAACAAACAATTTTGTTCCGTTGAAAGAATATTTAGTTTCCAGTTGCCTTCGGGCGAAGTTCGAAGCTCGCCAAACGGGCTTCGGTTGGTATGTTGATTCCTTTTCCTTCCCTTGTCCGTGGGTTACTCTCCATCTTTCCTGAATCCAGGAAAACCAACACGCGGATCGGTAGACAGAACCTCCGGTGCTACACCTCCGTTTGTCCGCGGAAAAAGTGAAAATACCTTTCAGGCAAGGCGTGTCGGACAGCAGCAGAAGGCGTTCTTAAAATGTTAGTCCTCCCGATGTGCTCGGTGTTTACCGTTTAGACGACATGGAGGACTGTTGAAGCCCGTTCTTCGTAGAACTACATTTCCCGTTCCGGGGCGGTTCCACCGGTAAGGTGCAGCTCGGTGTTTCGCTGCTTGATTGGTTCTATGCAAATTTCGACGGACCTTCGACGGTTATCTTCGACCTCTCGTACACTGTGTGGACCCGCATTGCACTACGAAAGGATTCGGATTGCGAACCGCGGGAGAGGCACTAAGGACCCTCCGGTGCTACGGCGGGCGGCAACTATTTTGGAGGCTGTCGTGATGTTTTCGCTAATTTAAATTATGCAACTCTGGCGGTCTCGCAGTGGCGGATGTCGGACATTCCCTTGACCGGTCCCTAGTTTGCCGTGTTTACGAAATCAATAATTCAGACACAACTGTTCCCGTGCTCGTCGCTCGAACCAGCGGATGTTGGCCACTAATAGTTTGTCGGCCGATGGTGGGCAAACGGAGGTGGGAGAATCGCGCAAAGAGACGCAACAAACCAAAAACTCAGCGTTTAAGTGGTAAACATGGAAATTGATAAATTAATTTGATGCCGTGTTTATGCGCTAAATATCTGTCGGAGTGTAGGGTCACCTCTTAGTTTGGCCACTATTCAATTAGAGATCGACATTGAATGAAACGAACATGATAAAAATACAGTTGAAAAAATTAAAATTCATCAGATAGCTAATGAAGCTTATTGCAATGCACTTCAGACTTCAGATAGCTTAACTCTTCAGAAATTTCACTTTACCACGAGTTTCGGAGATAATTTACTCGTTCATTTATTCAACACCGTTTTGTATTTTATCGAGTTTTAGCTATGGTTTACCTATCTTAGTCAAGGCGATTTCGACCGATTTTCTAGCAAAGTTACATCAAAGTCACGTACACAAGCTTCGAAACAATTCTTAAGAAAATTGTTTTCTTTCATTCTTTTTTTGCTGCTTCCGAGCTTTTATGTGCTCCCGTTGCAACGGCCGAGCGTTGAGGGAAGAACTTTCTTTCAAGACCCGATCGTCTGTCATTTTCGATTCGGGGAACAAATTTTACTTCATTACGTCGAAACTTGTGCCAAAACGCGTAGCCTAGAACGAAGGCTCCAGCTGTTGGATAATTTCATCCGATAAAGCCATTGAACCGGTAACATATACACCGGTGAGATGGTTCCCCAGGTGGCTTTCGAGAAGAGCGAGAAGGTTTTCGCGGGAACCGGCGGTTGATTGAAGTTTAACAAAATTTGCAATCACCTTCAGCACCGAGTCTGATATTGTTGGGATGCTTCTGGCTCGACGCTTTCTTCCATCGTGTGTCCTTCGAACGTTGGAATCGATCAGGGCCGAACCCGACTGCGATGAGATGAGGGCAATAGACGGCCGAAGGACGAAGCATGAGTTTATCATAACTGCCATCGACCACAACACACCCAAGCCAAGCCAAGCCACGGCTGAGGTTCGTGAGTGTGAACGAATTTTCTCAAGACACACAATTGCCAGACGCGGTAGCGGCAGAGCGAGGTGTGGGTTTATGTGCGTTTGATTGGGAAGAAAGTTAAACGAGCGATAAGGCTAAAGTCTTGGATAAGGATCTCGGTTCCGCAGACGCCGGTGGCCTCGTCGTCGTCGTCGTCGTCGTCGTCGTCGTCAGTAGCATGATTTCACTTCAGAAACTTCACGCTTTGATTGAGTTTCAAGTGGGTACAGGAACTAACTCTCGTGCACGAAGAAACCTCCCATAACACATCCACGCACACACACACACCAACACACACCCTTAACCAATATGAAAGTGCTCCATTTGGTTCTGTGGCGTCGCCATGAGTGTGTTCCAGCACCAGCACAAAATGACGTCATTTCACCTTCAAACCAACAAACTGGTTCTTCATCGCTACAAATTGTACCTCTCGCTGCTGGGGTAGAGTTTTGCCGCTTTTCTTTTGCGAAAATTCTACGCCGGGCCGGATCCTTGTCGGAAGTTTGACGTTCGTAGTCAAAATCAATCTGCCATTAAGCCGTTGTTGGCCGGATAGCGACTCTTGATGGGACTCGAAGCATGCATGCATGAGTCCCCTCGGCATCCTTTCCGAAAAAGACAAACATGATGATACTGTTGCTGATGAGTCTTCATGATGGCGGTTCGTGTCGCGAGGAAAAATAACTCAATCTAGCGGCTGAAGCTGGGGCGAATACTGCTTAAATCAGCATGACTCTGCCGAAACGGAACCCACCTTGGGAACGTGTGTGTGTGCATACACAGTTCTTGTTGCTTTCTTAATGGAAGGACGACCCGGGCCTGGAAACATTAGGTCACAAAGAAAAGAGTTTACGGCTAACGCACTTTGCCAGCCGGGACGAGCGACACGTGGGATGTTAAGGACGAGAGCCAGTCTCCGTTTCTAACATCAAACGGAGGCATCGAACGAAGCGGAGTCTATGTCTTGAGTTAATTTAGTGGAAAGAAACGAACGAAATGACAAACAGTGAAGCAAATTTCTGGCACAGCAGAACGCGGGATTGTTCCAAGAATGTGCTGATGTACTATTTGCGTGATATCAACAGATCGGTGGCGAACCGGAAGGGAGTAGGACTTTTAATGGATGTCTGCTTTCCTGGATGCTCTTTATGATTTGTTTTTACATAATTCGCAAACGATGCAAACGAAATGAATGTGATGGCACGGTTGTCAGTAAAAGAGGTATTGTAGCAGTAGAAGAGCAGCAATGACATATGCTAAGTGAGACCCAGGAAGGAAAAAGGAAAAGGACATCGAAAGAAGGTTTGATGTTCCGATTTTGTTTACCCGAAGCAAGATTAGTGAGCAGTCTTATGTTGAGATATTGTCCTTCGATATCGACATTTGGGGCAAGGAAATTCGTTCAGCGACAAGCATTTACCTTCTGTTCTGTCTTCCATAGGAGTGAGCCACCTGAGGGAAGTTGGTCAATCACTGACTATTAAACTAAAGTCCCGAGTTCAACTGAGGCCAGCATTTAAGAAGCATGACGGTCATGAACATGCCACAATTCTATTTCTGTTTTTAGCTTTTCGCAGCATAACTTTACGATGGACAACAACATTTCGGCCAAGAGTCGGCTTTTGCATCATTTGAAATACGTAATGCAAAACATAACGTAAATAGTGTCTGACCGCCATGAGGCTGCTTTGATCGATCACTTAAGACTAATGACCAATGAAAGTAACATTGACCAACTTTGATTGTTGGGTTTCGTGTCATACGCTAGAAACGGTGGATTTTTACTATAAAAAATCTTGAAACCATGAACCGGGCGCTTCGTTCGTTTGCCTATGTTTTTTGCCTTCGGCCAAGAATATTGCTTCATCAACTAGAAACGAAAGGGAACGGAGTGTTTGCATTAGGCATCAAAGGGAGCTCTAGCTCATGGCAAGCTGCGATCGATAGTGAACAGAGTGCCGTGTTCGGGACTTCAGGTGGACTAGAATTTCGAGCGACGTGCAGCGAAGGACGTCCAGCTACCGAGCATCAGTCGGTGGCCACGATGTTCCGTCCGACTCGGTTTTTGCGAGCGGACAGAAATGATGCTGAAAGAGAAAAGAAATACGCAAGGTTCAGGGGACGCAGAACCAGCATGACACGGATGGTTCACGAGATTAGGTCACCTGTATAGATGTTTGATTTTCGAATCTACCACGATTAGTGATGTTTGTTCAGCGTCCGTTTTTTGTCCCGAACCGACGATGACGGTGTTCAGATTTCAGGTTTTGAAAATTATGACCTCGCATTACCATTCCCCCGCCCCGGTTTAGTAGCTTTTGCGTCATTGAATTTCGTCACCACAATTCACGGTATCCGATTCATTTGACAACTTATATTGCCCGGCGGCTAAAATCGCTATACCATTACGCAATGTCAAAAGGATTGTGGTCTTTCCAAAAGGCTTGGTCGTTTGTTCGGTACCTTAAATCATCGTGGGCATTATGTTGCTCTGGCCGACAGACCGACGTCGTTTGGAAATGTAGCGGCCTTTGGGCGTGGAGTTTTTGAATCAAGTTGAACCAGAAAAGGGCGAAAGAAAAATTAAAAGCATAAACATTGCGCTCGGCCCCTCTGGGAGAGTAGCGGAAATAATACGGAAACAGCATAACGGGCAGTTGAAACGCACCGCTCATCGTAGCATAATTAATTACCCTCCTGGGGGAATCTCGTGTTTCCGGCGAGGTTGCATCATTCACGAGAGGAGAGAGAGTGAGAGGGGTAGGTTTTTGTTTTGGTATTATTATGCTGTCCCCGCCACCTGCATCCTTCCGCGTACCGCCGCACTCTGGCGCTGGAAGCCGAGCATAATTGTGGCCAGCGATGCGACGACTAAATACATACGAAAGAGTTATGATAAATTTTGCCATGACGCGCTTGCTGGCCACGCTGGCGGACTTTTCAGCCGATCTGGTCGCTGTTGAAACGTTGAAAAACGGCTTCCGATGCGACGATGCTGACCGTGGGCGTTAAACGGACACAGATTTATGGCTCATTCGGGGTCCTTCGACCGGCGGAGACCGGATTTGTGTCGCGCGCGCGCCCGCGCTCAACTAAAGCCGAATTGCTCGCCTCGGACATTAATGGGTTGTAATTGTGGAAATTCGGTGGCACGGTGTGAGTGCGGAAGTGGTTTTGATTTAATTAATCTCCCTTCAGATCATTGTTACGGGTGTTAAATGATGTAATTGAAAAATACCATCTAAACAGCGAGCGAGAGGCCGAGAGGACCGCGCTGACGATAGGCCATTTTGTTGCTGACTCATGTTGTGAGAAAACTGTGTGCTCTGGGAAGCATTAAAGCTCTTTCGTTCTCTTTTTCTTCGAAATCATAACTTTGTCCTTAAAGCTGATTTACTACCGACGATAGCGACGACGGCTATCGTTGAACACGTGGCGTGCCTAATGAGACTTCCGGTAAGGCGCTTTACTGTGGTTATGAGAACCTCTCATAGTTCTTAATGAATGTTCCTTTTCTCGTTTGCGCAAAAAAAGCTGCAGCCAGTAAGTACGATCGCAAAAAAAATAATTCAACCATTTAAACACCCGGCGACGACGACGTCGACTTCAGTTGACAGTCACGAATGACCACGAACGAACTGCTGGCAGTGATTATTTAAATTCGTGATTTTTGTCCCCCGTTGCCCTGGTAACGATCGTGCCATGCCATGGATGCCGGTGCTTTTCCTGCTTCCAGACAACGACAGTTGACCAATCAAGCGACTAAAATATGCGTCACAGTCGGTGGAAATGAAATGAATTCCGAAACCCAAGGGCGCCCTCTTTCGGTTCGTTTGTCCACGTCCACGACCAGCACGTCTATTTCGTCGCCTTTCGGGCTCTAGCCGCGAACTCGTGAAGAAGACCCACGAGCTGCTCGTAAGAAACCGGCCATCTTGTTACCGTCACCCAACGTCTCCGTACAATCTTGTTAGCGTTAGCGGAAGATGCTGAAAACCTGAAACCCAGTTGGAATATTTGATGAGATTTGTGCCCGGCGCGAGGGTCTACGGCGAGCCTTAGCGTACCTTTCGGGTGGCAAAGTGTGGCGAAAGTAAGATAATAAATTTAGTGCGCCACAGTAAGTGATGATACTTACTCCGCAGCCATACTCCTGCGCGCTGTCACCGACGTATTATTGGCCATGAATACTTTACTCGGGCCGTTGGAAACTCTTTACGGGGTTTTTCTATCTTTCCGGTCGAGGCCCGACCCCGACACCGGTGGGTCGCGGAAGATAAGGATTAAAATTTATTCGCATTAAAGTATATTAATCAAATAATTCATCCGTTTGCTGCACGAATACTGCTACCGAGCACAGGGTATATTTGTGTGTTGGGGAGTAAGAAGCTTTTTTTTTGGAAATTGATACGATTTGTTTGTACTCTACCGAAGGCCGTCTAGTAAAGTTGAGGACAAACGTTCATTTGCTTCTGGGCGACTGCGACAAAACGTAAACGATGCCAATGAAAGTAATAAGCTTGCAGACGATAGCCTTTTTAAATTATTAAACGAAGATCTTTAGTTCAGAAAGCAAAGAGACGAGAAAGTGTCGAGTCGACGAGTTGACTGCGTCGGGGACTAGCTTCTTTAATTCAAAGGCCTTTTATTCCTTCAAAGGAGCCTGCATAATTCACTTTGCAAAGGTCCATCTTGTTGGAGTTGCGACAGAACTTTGATCCTTTGCCTCGTCCGATGACCTTATAGCTTTCGACGGAAATGCTACATGAAATCCAAACTGCTGAGCCTCGTGGCATAAACCATCAAAATAGCATCAAAATAACATAATACAAGATGTTTGATGTAACGCTGTATGTTGCTGATTCCAATCGGTAGTCTTCGGAATGAGTTTGAATTGTTCAGCCTCCTTCAAATTCTATAGCCTTTCACAACTTTTAAATGTGTTTAAATATAATAAGAAAATGATGTCTTAGATGATGTAAGAAATGCTAACCAAATTCCATTATTTGAATTGAGCCAAATGACTTGCTATTGACACAAGATCTAGATGAGTTATAAGGAAGGTGTGTAGATGGATTCTTTATCAGGTTTGCCACTTTTCAGTTCATACAGTATCTTATCGTATCGCTCCATTTGTTCAGCAGATCATGTTCCATTGTTAATCACATTTTCACCAGCACCAGCACCTGGGAGAAGAATGAACCATTGTAAGGAGCACTTCCTGGAACGAGCTGACGACTGCTGTGTATGTCTACGAGGCTACATTTTCCCCAAAAAACGAGGCGTGATTTTATTCTTAATGCAAACCGATTCTGTCTAACTTTTCTGGGAAAAAGACTATCAAGTTTCTGCGAAAAGCGTGGAAACCATGTGTGGCAAAATGCTTCCGTTGATAAAACGGGGATTTCCCCCGAAACCAGATCTCATGCTGTGGTGGCACACGCGGTGGAAGCTTTTATAAAAATTACATTTCCACGTCCTCGTCTCGGTTTGTCAGTTGGGCCTCTGTATGCAGATGTTTGCTGGCTGGCTGGTGATTCCGTTCCGCGTCAACTGTGTGTCGGTTTCGTTATCCTTTGAGCGCCATTTTGCTACGCCATGTTGGGCACAATTTAATTACAAAAATGTTCGTGGAGAATGGATTACGCTGAGAGAGTTTCAGCTTTCAAACTAGGTGTACCGATTTACGCTTTAACGAAGCGATTTATCACGGCCACTACGGGTAAGAAGTTAGATTGAAGAATTATTTACGAGCCCGTCGAACGGACGGACGGAGCAAATTTATTATTTAAACTGGAACATCTGGTCTAATTATTCAAAGAATCTCTCAGTTCTTTCAGTTCTCTTGGTAATTGAAATCAATTTAAGCGTGCCGCTCGGTTCAGCCTGCGATGATCCAGTTGGGTTTTGGAAGTTTACTCGACGGATAAGCAAATTGATTTCGGACCACTCTTCCAATCGCTTCCAATTCCGGTGACTAACTAATCAACTGAACGTGTTGTGCTCGCTTGCGTTCGATGGCGTAATCCAGGCGCCTTAAGCCCACAATCCACGCTGCCAATCCATTGCTCCGACAGCTCTCGTTTGGCGCCGGGCTTAGTTTTCCTGTGCCAAAACGTTAATCCTCGTGCCCACGGCGAGGATCGGAGAAAAACACTTCCAGAAAGTAGAAACCGACGAAACAAACCAAGTTGTACGCATGTAAAGGTGAGAAAAGTTTTTCCTTTCCCCACGACGTTTTCTGAGGAAAGTTTTTCGGCCCATAAATGGTGTTAATTTACGAGTGCGGCCGCCACGAGGGGGGGGGGCCAAAAGTTTTCCAATGAGCCCGACGGTGGGTAGAGTCTGGCCAGCGAGGGGGTTAAATTGAAGACGGCGGAAATGTTCCTGTTCGCTCTGCGAGAAAAGCGAAAATTCATAAAAGAACCAGCGAGAACCTCCCGGATGCATGGCCCGCGGATGGCGTGGATGGTTCGTTAGCAAACTTTAACCGACAGGACACGCGTGCGTCGCCGTTATGATTGCGAGTCGGGCTTGCGATAATAAATGCAAATAAGCTGGTTTGAGATTTTTCAATTCTTTGAAATTACATCGCTCTTATGGCTTGGGCGGAGAATCGCAGATTGCTTACGGGCCCGCACTGGAAACTTATTCGCCCATCTTCGTTACTTTCGAACTATTCGAAGTGAAGGGCTGTGAATAATTTCTTTTTCTTTTATAATTTTCCACTTCTTCACTTCCTAGTGTAGTGCTTATCTCCGAACGAGAAGTAAATGAACAATGTAACAAACGCGATTTGGCAACAGCTGTGGAACGAAGATATGCGCTCATCACTCACGATGACACAGCCGTCCGCCAGAAGGATTTGACTCGAACAAATGGTGTTCGTCGGTTCGTGTCTTCTCGTTTTTATTCACCGGAAGCCGGAAAAAATGATAAAAATTGGAAAATGGTGCAAGGTACTGCAAGAGTAGAAGAATCTGTCTCTCAATTGAAGACGAATGAAATGGAGGTGGCTCCATGTTACACAAGAGAAGGAAAATGGATTGAAGTTTGGTCGTACGAAAGTTAGGGAAATTTACCTGCAAAAGTTTGGTAAATTGCCTCAATCCAATGAGGTTAATGTACACGTAGCCTATGCGCATATTTTTATTGACTTGTCGAAAGTTTGACAAAAATATTCGACAAACATGTGTTGGAGTGTTTCTCGTTGAATTGAATTCCTGAAGGTTTGTACATTTTTGTGATTTGTTTAACTTTCCACGTTTCTATTACCCTACGTTTATTCGCTTCTCTAAGTAAAATACGGTAAACTTTTGTTGATAACTGTAAGCCTCAGAAGCTTCGTTGATATTCACTGCAAGAGAGCAGCACTGCACGATAGTTAAATATCAACGCCTTGGGGCTTCAATTTCGAGTGTATCCTATCAAAGCTTTCGGTGAAGGAAACCAAATCATTGCCTGTGGTCACAAAGGGCTCACCGCAGCATAAGTTCCACGTCAGGCGTCACGATTCGAGGGTGCGCCGCTTTCTGGTTTGCTCAGCATCTCCATTTTCTCGTGTCACTCCTCGGATGATGTTTTCTCGCGGGACGAAGCAGTACTTGTGCTGTGGCACGGGGAATGAAAATCATGTTTTGCCGAGAGTTACAGCTGTACAAACCAACCAAACCGGGTTGTTGTAGTGTGCTTTGCGGCACGTGGTCCTGGTGTAACAATGTAACATCAAATTCCGCGCTACAAGACGTGATGCTGGTGGCCCGCAAAGCAAAACCCATAAACAAACTTACGAAACTTAGGACGGCTTGTTTCTGTCTGTGCCCGAAAGGGCTGATGTCGGTAGAAATGTCGGCAAAGTTGTTCCGTCCCGCTCCGGTTGCCGATATAGCGGTATTGTTATTGTTCCGTTCAACTATTGCTATTGCGAAAGTTTGTCATTTTCGCCTTATGGTCGGTCGGGTGACCGAGCCACAAAGGTGGTAATGTTTTCGCCAAATTTACCTCGCGAACATGCCCACGTTCGCGCGTTCTTCGAAGCCGTTCCGCGTGGGCAAAGTTTGCAGCATAAATTGTGTGTCCTTTTTTAAACTCAAACGAGACTTTCATTTGCCCGGCTGGCAGCGGGGGAGTATCCATTGCCATTGGCTTTACGATAAATTGAACGGCACAAATGAAACCGTTTCATTATTTTTAACCGTGTTAGACAAGTTTCATTTGGCCCGGCGAATGTTTCCGCCCGTTGAACTTTGGGCTCGTTGTCGTTCGGTGAGATAAGGCCACGGCGGCGGCGGCCGTTTGGGTTCAGCTTTATGCTACTCCGGTCACCGGTGTGGGGGGTTCACTGTAGCTCCGTGCGCTCCCATTCGGTTCCCGAATAGCCGACCGGTAATGGGAGATAATAATAATTATCGTTCAAATATTGAGCAAATCGTTCACGGTTCCGGTTCCAAGTGCTCTGGCACTAATGTAAATCCAATATGGCCAAGTTGTGTGGCGCGGCCTTCGGTGGCCTTTTCCGGCGCGCTGCCTTCCAACTAACAGAGTCACGCATTGCGAAACGACCTCGTTCAGGTTCGGAACAGAGTTCGGATATGTAGGAACGTGTACGTTCGGTTCGGTGGTTAGGTTTAACGTTGGGCTAAATTCCCAATTTAGTTTCGCCATTGAACTTAAAATTGAATTGGCCGTTTGTGCTGCGGGCATTCCGCTGGTGTGGTTGGGGTCTAGAGTCGGAGATGTGCGATGCGATTATCAATCTCCACGTTTCATCCCCATTATCTACAGGGCCGCTTCAAGAGCTTCAACTGATCAATTTTGTGAATCGTGCGGCCGGTAATCTGTTAAGTATTTAAGCTATGATCGAATGAATTCGTATGATACGTTCAACTAGTAATACGATACGTTGTCTGTCACAGATTTTGCACATTTGAAAAATGTGAATTCAGTATGGATTCCATTTGAGATTTAACTATACGTTTCTACATGCTATAATTAAAGAATTAAATTATAACAATATGTAACGATTCAAATGAAATCTATCAAACAGTAATAATTTATTATTACCAAAGGATAAGGACGTTATAAACGATTGTTATGTTTATTGGTATTAAGTTGGTAGTCTCTTGTCTTGATAGGTGCAGCACATTAAACTAGCATTCAACTAAATATTTGAAATACTAGGTGTGTGCCTTGAGAAACAAACTTTAAGAAAGTGGCTGTACCTGCCGATTGGGACTTTCCAGTTTTATTGTTCATTCATCATTACCTTGTTTTGACATCAGGTAAATGATTTCAGGTCGAAAAATAAATTATTTCGGTGTGCAACCCACCATTGAAAGGATTAAACTATGTCAACTTTTGTGCCTGAAAATGACGTTTTGCGGGAATTATTATTTTTTTGCTTCTTTTAAAGAAAACTGCTTCGGAATCGCATCAAATGCTTGTCGGGACTCGTGTTTGGAAGATCGCAGTGCTTTAAGTGGTTTAAAAAAATTCAAAATGGCGACTTTGACTTTACAAAAAAAAACGTCGAAGGACTCCAAAAAACGGACTTTGTGATGGAACAGAAAGGTGTGGTGTTTCACAAGCTCCTTGAACATGATAAAAACATTAATTCCGATCGCTACTGACAACAAATGATCAATTTGAACCATGCATTTATCGAAAAACGACCAAAATGCAATTCTAGGGGGTTCCAATGGGGGCGCCTGGTGGCCCGTGGCAACAAGCACCAGGCCCCCCTAAAAACAAAACTGTTTCAGGATACTTTTAAATCACTTGGATGGGAGCTGCTATCCCTCCTCGCGTTATTCGCCAGACTTGGTTCTTTCCGAATATCATTCATTTTGATAGGATAAATGTATAGCTAGCGATGGCATATACTTCGAATAAAATAGAAATTTGCATAAAAATTTTATAAACATTTTGTTGTGTGTTTCCGTCTGTTTCCGTTTCCGTTTCTCAACGCACACACCTAGTATAAGTCGAAAACACTACTTTGATCGTTTGCATCACAATTCTTTAAGGACGATGTTGGTTTCTTTTTGTTGAAGGTGATGAAACAAATAAAAGATTTCTACTGTTTTGCTACGATAGAAAAAGCGCCTCATCGGTTGGAGGTATACGTTTTCTATCATGTAAGCATCGTCATATCAAATGATCGCTATTTCTATCGCTTTGGCCGCGTTGGTTACCAAATATTACCGATCTACACCAACATATCAACCACTCGCTCAACCGAATTGTTTGACAACCTTCGGAGTTCCAAGTGTCTCTGCTGTCCGGTGTTATCGACGCCATCGGGAGTGGTCCATAAACCCGAAATGATAATGAGTGAGTTCCGATGTCCGAAAAAGCTCACGCCTCGTGAACGCTAGTTCGTTATCTGCCGCGGGCGTACGGTTTGCTAGTTGTTTGTTTATAGTTTTAACACATTCTACAGACTTCGGCGAGGCGGGTCGCACTGTCGCAGCTATAATCGAAAATTTCGCGGCAAATCTCCCGCCAAGCGGAAGTACCTCGAAAATTCCCTCAAAAAAAATTCGCTGTTTGTAGCGCTACTGGCCGAGTACTGGCCGCAGTGTGAGGTTGGTAAACCTAAAACATTTATAATTAAAGCAAATATTTGACCGCTTCCGGTGCGCTAGCTTACCGGAGGTGGGGAACAGGATGCTGGGAACTGATCGTCTACGGGTGTACGCAACTATGGGCGGCCTGCGTTATGCGTTATGCTAATTTTTAACCCCCTTCGTTTGCGGGGTTGCGGTTCACTTGTTAGTGTAGTCCTGGCGGTCCAAATGCTTAGTGACTGGGAATGTGTTCGAGCGCCACAGCGTTAAGCGCTGTGGCGGTTGTGGCGCCGTGATGTTTCTGTGGGTCCTAGCTGACCCCGTTCCATAATTGTCAACAGTTCCATCTGTGCTGTTGCTGTTTTATGTTGCATTGCCTGTCGGTCTAGTTTTGGGTGGACCAGTGTGTGGCACGAATTAAACATTAGCGCACTTGCAGTTGCATAATTTATCGCTTGGATGGGGCCTTAGGAGGTTCCCATCGGCCTGACCGATGAGCCTACTGTTTCCCGTCGGCCAGGCGGACCGCGGTCCTGCGTGCCAATTAGCGTTGATGCAGGCGGCGCATTTTGTTAATTGATTTTTGGTCGTACATGTCGACGGATGCGACACCTGTGCCTGCGTTTTGTTTGGCAGATTAATATTTGATTGATTTTAGCTCGTTTGACACAATCAACATTAACGAGCAACCGGTGATCGCCGTTTATTGTCGTATCAACGTCGGTGACGGGAATTTTGCAAACGTGTAGCCGAATAATGTGCATCCGGAAACACTGTCACCGTGAGCATTCGTCTCTATTGATTCGATTGGTTTTTTGTGCATATGCCGGCCTGACAATGGCGCCAATGGCCAATTTCCATACGACCGTTCAAACGGTCTTGACGCTTAAACGTTCTGTTTGAGATGTCGGAGGCAGGTCGCAAGAAACGTACGTCATACGTGAATGGATGAGTAGTGAAGCTAAATTTCTAATCCAAATTCCAATAAACAAACAAACAAACAAACATCGACCAAATGAACGAACATTGCCGTTCGACTGAAAATCGACTAAACTCTGACCATTGAAAATTGAAATAATTAAACTTTTTACGTTATTTTTTGTCCTTTGTCCTTTCGGAACTGATTTTTGTCGGGTCAACTTAGATTATTTTGTCCAAAGAACCATTGCTTTGGAAAAAATAATCCAAGTTCCATTTGTTTGTTTGAAATTTCTTCATAAAGTGTGTTGGAAGTTGCTTTAGGCGCCTTTCAATTGTTCGAGGATGTTAATGAAAAAAATTTGTTCGACCGAAACTCTGGGAGTCAAAATCGACTAGATTTTTTTTACTGTTTTAAAGGATAAATAAAATAACGATATTTCTGACTCCGGTGCGATGTCTGAGATTAGAAGTTTTGTTTTTACAATAAAGAAACAATCACATGAATTATACGTCTCTCCTCACTCGTTCGCTCTACTTTACGTTATGATAAGCTAGAGTTCCAATAATAACTTCGCTGTTTGGGTTCGTCAAAATACCAAAATGAAAAACTTGTTCTACTTGTGAGCCACTTATTGACCGATCTAAATATTTCGATGTTCTTGATACGAGCAAAGAAAGCATGCCTCATTTGCCAAATTATGTAATTCCTTGGCGTTCCATGGCGAACTTGTTTTCGCCCCGAGATGGATTAAAAGAATCCTTGGTTCGGTCTTCAAGTTTCGGTTAGCCCTCTAAGTCTCGTCACGGATGGCTCACCGGCACAGGCAACACGCAGCTGCAAATGGGAACGAAACGGAACAAATAATAGAAATCCAATTTCTTCTCTCCAGCTCGCACCAGCTCGTGTCAAACTTTTATTTTTATTTTTGGTGACGCTAAGAAGATTGAAAAGCCAAACAAAAGTGCGCCAAAGTGACGTACCAAAACTTGGTTTGCAGTGGATATTTTTTTCTTCTGTTTGTTGTTTGAAGCTTTTCCCGATCCGACACTGTTTTTCCGACACTGGCCTAGGCAGTCTCGAAGTCTCCATTGTGAGTTCGCTCGCAGGGTCGGTTCGTGACAGTTTTCCCTTTCTTTCAAATGCCTGTCGGTCTACTTACACTTTTCGGGAGTTTTCCGTTGTCTTTTGTGTACAGCTTGGTGGTGGTGGTCGTGGTGTGTGAGAGTGTATTGTTTCACATCCCACCAATACTGACTGCCGAGCAGTGGTCCTTAAAAGTTTTCCTCGGCGGCGAGAGATATCTAGAATTTTGGAAGAGTGGGCAAATAATCCCGCTTTCCATGCAGCTAATCCCACATAAATGGAATGGATCACATCTCGAATCGATCGTGTTTCGGGGTATTGATTAAGCTCTTGAACTTTTGTAGCACTAGTCCTGGTGTTTGGGAGCAATTGGTCGATGCAATGAGCCGGATTAAAGCTCTGCATGGCTGAAGTGGTTTTGCGGTGTCGAGTAGCGTCATTGATATGGGTTGACGGTGTCACGGGATGGTACTCAATGAATTGGAATGCTACCAGGCGGTTCAATCAGTTTTGCGGTTCGATAACAAAAACACAATTTTAAAGTTTGAAATAAACTTTATTATTCAGTATAGTCTCCTTGAATATCAATACACTTGGTTCCAGCGAGGTTCCAATTTATGAATTCCATCCCTGAAGTGAGAATCTGAAAGGGCTGCAAAATACGTTTCCACAGACCTCACGGGATCAGACGGTTATGACCTCATCATTTGATGAAAAACGCTTTCCACACATGATTTTTTTCGGTTTGGAAACAGATGGATGTCGCTAGGGGCCAAACCTGGTGAACACGGTAAATGATCCAACAATTCGAACTAATTCATGGAGTTTTGCCATTGTTAAAATGCTCCTGTGACAAGGTACATTGTCAGGAAGAAAAAGCATTTTTGGTGGTGTTTTTGGACGTCCTTCAAGGCATGTACGAGCACATTTAAATTCAGCAACCCCTCTTTTTACTATAATAATTGAAGGCGAAGAGTTCTTAAATACATTCAACATTCGTTCATCAATTTTCTTTACTTTTAAACTTTCCAAAAATCAAAATCACTGCACGATACTTGATTTTTTCCTGTGTAAAAATACTAAAGTCGATACTAACCCCCCGATCCGCGTTCTCGAACGGAAAAATTCATCCGAGTCTCGAACGCGAATGTCGAACACGAACGACGCTATTATGGTTGTCGAATCGAGAAGCTCCGAGTGCTAAATGTGCTAAAATGTGCTAAAAAGCTTAAATGTGAAAGCTTTTCAAGCTCTTTGAGTACGAACTGTCATTTCTTGTGCATTTTTGTAAACATTGCACACACAGATACACATACACAGATAGCAGATCAGCTGTGCGTGCGATTCTTGCTATTATATTTTTGAAATTTTTAGATGTGTAAAAGGTTGTAACTCGAAATATTGTAAGCTGGCGGATCACCGAGATCACGAGTACAAGTTTGCGCACGAAATAGCGAACGAAATGCGCGACGGCCTGTGTGGTTAGTTCCGGGTCGCACAGCGAGTTCGGCTGCTAGCTGGTCCCGTTCTCCAACGCGATGAAAGTGATCGGTGATCGGCAAGCAACGTTCGGATTCGGTGCGGCTCTGTCGCCGGCCATAATAACGAGACACTTGTTGGTTCAACGTTTACGCGTTTACAATTACGCGTTCTCGGTGTACATGATTATTTGTTCTTGTTGTACACCAATGTGTGAGCTACTGAGTTCCCTATCTATCTATCTATCTATCTATTGGTGGCGCGAACGCCCGATTCGGGCTATGGCCGCTTGTATCGAGACCCTCCAGCTATCTCGGCCTACTGCCCTGCCTCTCCAGTCTGCTACACCGAGCAGGTCCTCGCTGGCCTTACGGACGCTGTCCTCCCATCGGGCTCTTGGCCTACCGACTGGTCTCCTGCCGTGTACCGTTCCTAATAGCGTTTTCTTTGGTATCCTTGTTTCGTTCATCCGTATAATGTGGCCCGCCCATTGCAATTTTTGTTTCTTTATCATGGTGGAGAACTCTGGGTCATCGAACACTGCATAGATTTCACTATTATGCCTGATCCTCCAGTGCTCTCCATCCTTCACTGGGCCTAGTATCCTTCTGAGGATCTTTCTCTCAAAGGCATTAATTTTGTTTTCTTGGGACTGGGTTAGGACCCTGAGTTCCCTATCACTTATCCTATCTGCTGTAGAGCAGGCTCTTAGTTAGGCAGACCTACTTTGGACTAGCGACAGTGCCAGTAAAAGAACTGAAAATACTAAGATTGTTCGCAAAATATTGCGATGTAAATTTGACAAATTTAATTTTTCATCACCAAAATACAAACTATCTTTGAAAATATCACTATCTTTGCACGGCGCAGCATAAACAATACAAAATAATTGATAAAATGAAAGACATCCTAACGGAACGGCTCTTTCCGTTGCAAAAAGTTGTCGGAAGCCGGATTGTCGAATTCGAGTTTCCGTTCGAGAACCATAATACCGATTGTCGAACGGAAAAGTTCATTCAGTTGAAAGCTTTCAACAGAAAGCGTTCATCCAGTTGAAGATTTCCGTTCGAGAGCTCGAACGGGCGAGTGGATAACCAAATGAACACAGATGAATACAGATGACCGTTCGACGACTCGAATCGAGAACCATAATAGGGCTGTAAATGTCCGATAGTCGATACTAAATGGCTTGAAAAACAAAGAATGATTTGACAGATCGAAATGAAAGTTCATAAATGTTCATATCAGCATAGCAAAAAAACGAGCTAGTAGCAGCGCCCTCCGTTATTATTACTATTTTTTATCTTAGATGAACGGACCAGGACATATTTATGTTCTCTGTTATCAAACCGAAAAACTTATTGAACACTCCAGTATGTGCTTCATTAGGCTGAAGAGATTTGAAACGGAATTTGATGCCAAATTGATGATAAACAGCATGTTTCATCATGTGTCACCCAGTGACAATAACATATTTGCATCAATAGAAAAATAGCATCATGACAAGTTTCATTGTTCGGAGATATTATTGACCGCAGCAGTTTATGTTTACGTTGACGTAGTACTTAATTTCGGTGAGCTGTTATTTCAAGTAATATCCATCGCAACAGGTTAGAGATTTGAACTGTTGTTCTAGTGATATAATTACACAGTTATGGTAACCCATGTTGCAAAATACATAACTTTTATTTTAAGTTCTGCTTAAGCTCCTCTTCTGTCATCGGATCGGATATCGATTTCAAATGAAGCGGATAAACGCTCGCTGAACTTATATTTTCCGTCAATCAAAGAAAGTTCGTATATAAAATATAGTAATTGATTGCAGCACAGTAATGACCCTAGTCAAAGTATATTAAATTTATCTTAGCTCTTAGCGTGGCTGAAATTATAAATTTTGTAGGTTGCTCGTGCCCTGAAATCATCAACAATCTGTTTTGGTGTACGCACCGGTTGTTGAGTTTCAAACCGCGCTGCTTTTAATGTACTTGCTGCAATATAATTATAGATAACTAGCAGGCCCGGCGAACTCTGTTTTGCCCCAGAGGCAATGGGCCCCCGGTGATAGGAGCAGTCGGTAACGCTCGTCCCTGTATCGCAGCTGGCCATGGGTTCGATTCCCGATTCCGGCGTTCCAGGGGGGTTGGCGCGGGACTAACAACCCGGCCCGTAAAAACGAACGTTTAGAAAGAGTATCAGAGATTAACATTGTCGCTGGTTGGTGCAGGCTAAAACCGTTCAGCGGTCGTTGTCCAATAAGAAGAGAAGCACTTCATTTCGTCAGCTGATCTTGGAATTACTGGCAGTGTTTGGTGTAAATTTCAGGACAGTAAAATCATTGCGCCTCCAAAACATCTCGCAACATGCGCCAAACATCTCGATTATATACGTCATTCAGTTCACGATTTGGCGCTGGCATTCCTAATCGTTAGCTGGTATCTCCTTATTCACCTGAAGATCAGGATTGCTGGAATTGACACGAATCTTCACATTTTTTCCCAAACAAAACACGGTACGGTACAATTTCACTATTGTTAGGTAAATACTTACTGGGGAATGCTTCCCTACGATTAAAATTATTTCCCGAAAAAGCAAGTGTTTAAAATGAAGTATTCAATATTATTCCCACGCACGATAATTTTTTTACGACGCGAATGATGAAATGAGATGTGAATAGTCGAACTGCTCGCGAGAGCGGGGCGGAAGCTTGAAAGAGAAGTAAACAATTGTTTGCTATTGCGCTCTCTTTTTGGCCGTTGTCGCTAAACAATTGCTCGCAGTGGTTCGCGAGAATAACTGGAGGGTCTCTCACTGGCTGACAATTTGCCAAACTATTCGGCGTTTGCGAGAGAGAGTGTAGACATACGCAAGAGAGAGACAATTGTTTGCTGTTTCGCTCTCTGTCTATCGTTTGTCGATGCCGCCTCAGCGGGAGAGATCGCGTCGACCTTATTTGGAGTGGGTAAGGGGTGGGGAGGGGGGCGGGGAACGCTTCATTAGCGAGAAAAAGAAGCCAACAATTGTTTGCTGTTGCGCGCTCTGTTTGTCCCGTTGCAGTATATGAAAAAAAACACATTGTGCGTATTGTGGCTTCATTGTGACGCGATCGGATTATAAAAAGTATCCTATGTTACCCCCTTGGATCTAAGCTACCTCCACACCAATTTTCAGCCAAATCGGTTCAGCCGTTCTTGAGTTCTGAAGAGAATAACAATAACGCGGTACTCTTTTATATATATAGATACGGTGAGCAGGGTTTTGGACAAAACCGTGCGTGGAGATAATCTGATGGAGCGCACGCACCGTAACGCATCGTTATCAACACCTAGAGGTTTGGAGCATGTGGCCGAGTAGTTCACAATTGTCGAAAGCACATTTTGCGTTTTATGTTGCGCCACGTTCGATCGATGGTTCGATCGTAAATAGCTTGACAGTGATGAGGTGTAGCGATGGCACCTTCGAACCCGGTGCCGTGATTGATTTTGAACCTATTGGCCAGTCTGGAGCCGGTGAATATGGTGCCTGTCGGGACACTTCACTTGCTGTCGAAACCCGCATCAGTGTAGACCGGGGCTCTTCGGTCACTCAGACGCTCTCTAACTCCTGTGCCGCCAGTATACCTCATTAGCATTCAAATGAAGTGCATCCAATTAAATTAAGTCCTTCCTGACAGCGACAAGCGTCGATCGGTGGTTGAAACGAGGCTAAAAGCAGGTTTCATTATCCGTGCCAGCGAACATACACTTTTGAGATGATGAGGATAAAAAAAGCGGAGAAGGTATGGAGATAAAAGGGTAGAAAAACAAAAACTTTAGTAAAAACAGGACTCTCAGTAGTAAAAACAGGACAGCACTCGGACTTTCGGACCTGCGAATAAAGAATAAATCGAGAAGGGTTGTCACAGGTTCGATGTTTTTCTAAGGAAGTGTTTAAAAACCGTAGGTCTGCTCGTTTGGCTGTACTGAATAAAATCCAGTTAAGATACAGTTTAGTTGCAACATAGTTTACAAATGCTTATGTTATTAGAAAATGCAACCTAATCGAGTCAATGATTCTCCTGATTTTCGGAGACTTTTTGAAATATTCTGTTTATAAAATTGTTCCATTACGCTCTTTAAAATTTGAAATAATTGAAATGACCAAAACGCTCTGAATGTTTTTAACGTCAAATTTGCACCATAACTGACATAACCAACTTTTGATTTACTAGTCAACCTCGTAAGCTACGTTTCACTTCACAGTTGATTTAGTTTTGTGTGGTCTGTCGAGCATTAAAAAGTCGCTGAAATATAGTAACCGTTAGGCTTAAGGCCCGTTTACACGTAGCGATATATCGTTGCAATGCCTTGTAGCGATTAATCGTAGCGATATATCGCAGCCAAGGTGGAGCGTCTACACGCCACGATGTATCGTTGCGATTTGCAATCGCAGATCTCAGTGTCATGGAAACAGCCATGGAAGAAACATTGTGTTTGTCTGCCTTTGGATTGTGCGTTTCGGTTACAAAGCAAAAAATAGAACGTACCAAGAGTACTAATCGGTCACGGTGGTCAAGGAAATGGCTTTTAAAGCGAAGCCATTATTCTCACGTTAAACTTTTGCTTTAAAAACATTCAAAACACCATGCCAAACCACCATCAACACACGCACACATGTCTATCCACCGCCAGCACACGCACACATGTATGGAGATTGGACCGAAATTGATGCTCGGCGCATTCAATTTTTTTGATCTGCCAATCTGGTCGTATACAAGCAAATTGGTACTTTTTTGCTGTCTACACGTAACGATATATCGTTACGATTGGTTTCATACAAGGCATTGCAACGATATATCGCTACGTGTAAACGGCCCTTTAGATTGACATATAAGCGATCAGAGTAGGCGTGACAGAGAGGCAGAGTGACAAAAACACTTTCATGTTACCTTTTAAAATCGTTTACCAAAGACTGCCCTCGTCAAGAGTCTTGTTTCAAGTGAGATGTTTCTTGTGAGATAAACAAGACAACTGTATCTATTCTATCACTGCTGTCACCGGCAAACGGCTTTACGGATAAAATAAGAGGCCCATCACCGACTTTATTCTATCGCACAGTTCATCGATAATTTTCCCAGCGGCTTTCTCGAGTTTCTTAATGGGGCATGTTGTTTCGTATTTTGTCGGCTCCATCTACTTGCTTGACCCAAACCGGTCGGGGAAGCGGGCAACTTACAGAGCCGGTAACGTATTTTAAACCTTTTTATGTGCGCATTTCGGACGCATTACGCTACCTACCTTGCTGTGGGCTAAAAATTTAATTAAGTAAGAAATTTTCGGATGGCACAAGGAACCAAACCCACATCGAACCCTCATCGTGGCCTCTTGTTCGGTTTCTTACGACCGCTTACGACGGCTGCAGCGCCGTATACGAGAGCTTAAGACGGTTCTGGGATTTCGGTCGTTACGGTCCGATTACGCTTTCGGGCGGCTTTGTGCAGCGTACACAGCGTTTTTGCTCCCATTGCTCCCTCGAACCGGGCAACGTTTTGTTGGTCTGGATTTTTCCACTGCCCACAGAATGCATTCCATTGTTTTTTCTGCTTTTCACAGTTTTTACGCCATTTGCGTTGGCGAACAGCGTCGGTTATCAGAAGCAGCTGCCGCGGGCCGTTCCGGGAGCCGAGGGCCGCTGGTTAATGTTCTGTAAAAGCTAGCCAGACCCGGAAGTAAAACGAATTCGTTGCCATTTTTTGGTAATTAGAGCGTTTGTTTTTTTTTTTGCTCTACCACGGACCCTTTGGGTGGTTTGTGACGGTAATTTGCGATGTCAACCATTTTCCAAGTGTATCCACCGGTTAGGATGGATGAGTAACAAAGGGTGGTGAATTGTATAAAGTAGAAGTAGATGCGAGAAGTGAGCGTTTGTCTCCAAACTCTCAAGTTGGAGCTGGAGAATGATGCAAACTGGAATCCATGGACGCTTACTGAACTCGTAATAAATGTCTTACTAATTTGCCTCTTAATTGTTTAGTATCGTTTTTTGTATTTTAGGTGCTCTGTTTATTCAGATGGATAGACAAATTTATCTGTCAAAATGTTTTAATGACCCCACCGAGCATTAAATGCTATCTGTTTCAATCCACCATATCTGTATTGAGTACCATGTTTTTCGTAAACAAATCACTTTATTTGAAAACTGCACATACATTAGTAAAAGCGTGTTCGGTTCATTAAACGTTCTCTTTCGGAAGCGAAGCCGATGGTTCATTTGTCATCTTTCCAGTCCGGAGTATCTAGCAAAAGAACCATTAAATCATTAATCGCGTAGCTCACGTCAAGCAGTCCGATCGACTACCGGTAAGCCAACTCATTACGTTTCGCTTATCCTCTCAAAGCAATACTTTCCGGAAGCAGCAACTCGGATGGATGCCATTGACGGTTTATAAGTGAAGCATTCGTTGCCACGCTTTTTATACAGATATCCGAGGAACCGGTTGCTTTCTGGCGATTGCTGCACACGACTTTCGATAGAGAGTGACCAGGTCCATTCCGAGGCAAAAGCAATCGGTTGGAAATGGTGCGCGTGCAACGATTTGTCTTGCTCGGCGTCGTCATCGTCCCGGAAGTGGGTGGCTGTTCCCGTTTTTCTGCCCCATTTAATTGCATGTTCCATTTCGGTGGACAATTTAACTCTTTCTTTCTTTCTTTCTTCTGGCCAGTTCTGTCGTCTTTGCCACCGCCGGCCGGCCACTATTAGGAGCGTAATTTTTTCGATCATCTGGTGGTGGTGGTCAATCGAATGGCGACTTCCGGATTATGTCGACTAAGGATACTTGGCCTGACGGCTGACTAATGGTGTTGTTCCAAAAAAGGGATGTGCAGGAATCAATCGATGGCGTCTGTATTTTAGTAGTTGGAAAAGAAACATGGATTCACAATAAATCTTTTGTAAGCGTCTTATAACTTTAGCAACCTTCAAAAACCTTAACGGGAGCTAATTTAAAAACCCTTATGTCGCGAAACCTTAACGGGAGTTAAATGTAACAAAATATTGAACTGATTGCTAAGGAAAGCATATCTACTAGTGCTTGATTCTTCTTGTCAATTGGATCCTATCCAATTGCAACGACGCAAAACTGCTTCCTGCAAATGATGCAGAAAATCGGTTGTTATATGTTTGTTTTGTTGCAGCAAATTTTCCCGGTTTCCTGGAGTGCCGGGATGATTGTTTTTCCTTCCCTTTTTCCGTTCACTTTCTCTGATCGGTTCGAATATGCAATAATAATGTGCAACGGGTACAAACGAGTACGCCGACGGTGTATGTAAAATGTAGCATGATTCGTTATTTCGTTGGTTTCGTGTGCAATTTATTGTCAAGGATCTCAACTTTCAACCTGCTGTCGGACAGGATGGCTCGTGGTCTCGTGGTCTCGTGGGGAAGTGGTTTTCCATATGTTTGCTTTGCGGCTCTCCCGGGAGGTGCTACCTCGCACACGACAATTCCACGGTCCACAGGTTCCGACGCCTTCACAGAGCGGCACCAGAAGTTTTGTCTCGCCGGCTCGCTGGCGCTGGAGAGTACTTTACCGGATTCGCAAAACCGATTTATGGGCGGAATTGGATTTATTGTAAGCACAATCACGCTCAAATGGTCACACCGGAGACCGGCACCGGGACGTGGTTTTTGGTGAAACGGCAAGCATTTGCTCGACCCCTCTTTGCCGAGAACCAATCGATGGAAATTCTTCCGATCGTTGGCTAGGTTGTTTGAGACAAGAGTTTGTGTAAAGCCGAGCAAAGTATTCCAATAAGAGCAAACGCTGCAGCACACCAACAAATGCTGGCGAGGAAAATTTATGCCCAACTTCACCGGGAAGCTCGTGGAGGAATTTTACATTGTGTGTTGTTGCTCACTCAACTCGAGTTTGGAACAATTCTTCATCAAGATAATGGATACGGTCTGTGGATCAGCCCTCGAAAATGTGTTCCTCTTGCGAGTGCGATCCATGGTATAGTCAGGAAAGAAAAGCAAGCAGAAAGAGAGTCGAAATCCAGGTGGTTACATTGAACTACATTCTGGCTGTTTTGTGTATTTTCCACAATGGGGTTGCAACACTAACGAGACCCCACTCCATGGTGGAGCCGAATTTGATCTTCACTTGCTGGCCGCTATGGGTCGACGGTTCCATTTATAAAATTAGACGACGATGCGGTAACAAAGTTTTAATAATGTTTTTGATAGAAATTTGATGAAAATTTTCATAAAAGTGCCTCCGCATACTAAGTACAATCGGGGTATAGAAACCCTGGCGCACCAAACTTTATGTCTTTCTATCTGATAAAAAAATACTCGTTGTGCCGCATTTGAGATCCAAACAATGTCCCTGGCCGCGTTAATTAAATCCTACCTGATTTTGAACCTTGCACGAAGCAGAAGTATGCCATCTCTTAAAGAGCAGTGGAGGCTGCAGGACGTTTCGGTGCTCTCGACGCAATGGCCACATTATTGGATTACATTTCCAGCACACGTTCGTATTCAAATTCCGTTAGCAGCGAGTCTGACGACGTTCGATTAGGGATGAAATTGCCAATGTTCGCCTCCAGCAAAGGGGAGGCGGCAACTGTGCGGAAGGAGGAAGAGGTTAACAAATTTATGATTTTGTTAGTTTTTCGCGGAAGGTGGGAAAGTTTATTTGGCATCACAAACATTGCCCGCCGGCACATCCTCACTTACCGACGCTCGTGGCAGCGTCATGCGCACGAGTGGAGTGAAATGATTTAATTCAATTGATTGGAAAACTCCGCCCGAGGTACTCGGTGCCGCTCGGTGCTCGGTGAATTTCGGCTTGGAGTTTGGAGAATTTCGGCTTGGAGTTCCGGTGCCGGGTTCGCTATTTGTTTGTGCCGGTACCCGACATGTACGAGTAATGTCAAACTGTCGAATCGTTACAGTTTCGCATTTCGAGGAGAAATATGTTTGCCACGTAGTTTATGCTGGGAAAATTGGTTTTTCCGATGTTTTCGGATTTCCTCTTTGGCCTCGCGAGCAAATGCAGCTTGGGAATGTATTCAATTTTTGGCATATCAGCTGACTTTAATTCAGCTCCTTTAACGTTCTCGTTATGATAAAGGTTTTTTATTTAGATTTGATCTCACTGTTCGATTTCATTCTGTTTTAGAAAGAAAAATTTCAAACAAAGTATAAGTAAGTTTCCTTCAAACCAAACAGCGCCCTTGTGTATGTTGATTGAAAAACATTCTCTCTTTGAACAATGATCAGGAAAAACACAACAAAGACTGGTGAGAATTATCATCGAAATAGCTTTCGTCATGCTTCTCAGCATAATGTGGTTTTTTTCACGGAAGTACGGTTTTTATTGAAATACTTTTGCTGACTCAGACAAGGGCAATTTGTGTTGTTTTTCATGCGCTTTTGTTTCCATTTCGGCTGTACGGAGCAAAGCACAAAATGACCAATCCGAATCTTCGCTATTTGTGTTGTGGAATTGCGGCCACGACAGCCGATGCGAAATGATGATGAAATAGCGAGCAATATATTGGAGCCATTTATCAGCCACTATCGGGAGGCAAAACTCAACATGAGCTCGTTGGCTTTCGCAATGGACCGTGAGGCGGCGAGTATTGGCGAAAAAACTGTAGATGTCGATTTTTGTCTAATCGTTGAGGAATGCAATAGTAGGACGCAGAAAATATGCTTCATTTCGATAACGATGTTGAGGTTTTTTAAGAACGATGTTCAAGAAGTTGAACGATGGATCTCGAAATTGATGTTTTTGTCATCAGTCAAGAACATTTTGTCGACAGTGATTGGATTGGAGGTTCTTCGGAACTTTGTAGGCATTTGTTTTACTTTCGTCCTTTTGGCAAAAGTTACTGCCCAACGCTGTCTCTCTCGTCATAATATACTTTGGAACTTTTTAACAACTCCTACATGCATAAAAAGTTATTCTTAAAGGTGTGCACTGGAAGTGTGTCGCTTAAACACCATGCGCCTCCATCTTGGCACGAGGCAGCAACAGCTCCTTTTACTTGACTTCATGCATGAAGCGGCCCGTTGACGGCACTTGAGGCCACCGTAGTGGACATCCTTCGTGGAACTTCTTGATGCTGCAAAAGTCAAAACCATTCGGTTTAACGACGCTGTTTGCAGCGCAGAGAAGCCGATGGCTTTATTTCGAAAAGATAAAAGTTTTCGAAACATTTTCGGCCCTGCCGTCCTTTGGCTACCATTAACGACGCTTACCGTTCGTCAAGTGAATTATCGTAAAACAAGGCACGCAAATGCTCAGCGAACCATTGTTTTCGTACGTACAGTTTTTGTACATTTACCTGCCGCCACCTGCCTGCGGTCTGTATGTTTTTTGAAGGTCCCGTGTTAGGTTGGGCGGTTGAAAAGTGAGTTTATTTTGCTTTTCCGACCTTAACGAGAGAGTGCGGTTTATGGACATATAACGTGGGTATTATTGTGGGAATGTTAATCGTGGGTATGGTCGCTTTCTTTCAGTTTTTATACTAGTTAATTAATGTAGCTGTTTTTGTGTAGCTCATAGCTCAAGCTTTTTTGCTCCAAGTTTTATGTCAACAAACTTAAATGGCCAACGCAATCCACTAGGTTTATGGAGATTTTATTTCCAGGCGCGCCGCTCATTGATATTCATGTTCGGCGTCCCGCCGTATTGCCTTTTGCGGCGATAATCGTTGAAAAGCATCAATATTGCAGTCCGCTGCCAGGGTGGTGATAATTTCGCGCCCAGCCTGATGGGGGGGGGGGGGGGGGGGGCACGGTGATGGAAAATTGGAAATGAAAAAGAATCGGTATCCATAATATAAATCAATTCATTTGAGGTCACCAGCTGACCGCAAGTGGTGTGAGCGAAAATGAATTTCAATACCAATTTCCATTCAGTGGCAATCATGATACTTATTTATTATGAATGACATCTCACACACGGGGCTCAGGTGGGGATGGGACGAAAAAAGATTGAGCTCTCATTGATAGCAAAGGGACACTTTTATAGACCTCCACATGTGACCGCGTTCCTGCCCCGGTTGATAAAGTGCCAAAGCAATCGCCAGGGACTAATGAAGACCTGCCACTCGGGCCACGAATGCTCTCCAGTGGGGATCCGGAAGATGATTGATGGTTGGTCTGCGCCGTTTGATGCGGTTATGGTTGGTGCGACCGGTAACGAACGGCGAGCCGACGGATCGATTGTTTCGATTACCGATGCACCACCACGACGCATATGCAAATTCCCGCGACATACGTCCTGGCGCAGCCCAACGATGTAATTAGCAATGTTGCATGAAATTGCTACTGATTGGTGGTTGAAAGCTGCTCATTTGTTGTTTCCAGCCGCTGGGGAATAATGAACCAGAGTGTGTAGCAAATATTAATTCGCCGTCCCTTGGCGGCCCTTACATAAATTACTTTAATCTACAACTCAAGATAAATCAACCATGGCACGGCACGCACGGCGATTATGGAGTGCGATTAGTTTTTGTATAAAATTTGCAAGCCGCATTAGATGCATTATTAACGTGTCAGGTGTAATTTAATCTTGCAACGTATATGTACCCCGATGTCGGATAGCATAATTTGTTGGATGAGTGAGCTTAAAATGTTAAAGTTCGTCTATCGCCATATACACGTTAGGCTACCATACGAACGGACCCATGCAAACAATAGCAAATGTGTAGATTATGGTACCGCTAGAGAATTGCGTACTGTCGGCTGCCAACAATGGCACAAAAATAGTTTATTTTAGCAAACTTCAACACCATTTAAAATCAATACTGCAACGGTACACATTGCAGTCCTTGCTGGGGACGGCAGCAGGGAAGAGCCAGCCAAAGGGAAAGGGTTGACTTGTGGCGCTATTTTTTTCCGAGTAGCTTTCTTTTGCTTCATCCGCTGCTGATGTGCGTAACTGTTTGCGTGCCCCATGAGGCACGTTGTTTGTTCAGCTGGTGTAATAATGTTGCGTCGGTAGGTTTTATGTCGTTGCTGGGCACCTTGTTATGAGGAGCATGGGCCCCGAGTGGTGCTCGGTGGTCCGTAAACCACACAATCATGCGATGTGGTACGTGGTTTTATCCAGCTGCGTAGCAAGGAGTGGCCAGCTTGGCGTATTCTGTGGCTAGAGCTAAACATGCGGGTTTTTTAAATTGATCATCCCAGGTCGGCCAGAAAATCGTATTGCAAGTTATGTCAACAAATCGTTCCAGATTTGATAATGCGATAATACTGTCCGGTGTCCGGTGCTAAGGGATAGCTTTATGCAAATCTTCGTTTATTAACCTTCGATCTTTCCGTTCATCTTGCTATGCTTTTCGATGCAAAATTATACAACTCATTTGTTATGAATTTTATTGTGCCATAGTTATGAATTTTATCGTTCCAGCGGTCACGGTAGTATACGATAAATTGTTTGAATATTTTTCATGCACAAAGAAACGCGAGCTTCACAAACGGCTGCATTGCACTACGCCAAGTGTATCAGATGGAGGCGCATGGTGTTTTGACGACAAGACCCTTTACTAGGTGTGTGCGTTGAGAAGTGAAATTTTAGAATGATGGCTGTACCTGCCGATTGGGACTTCCCAGTTTTGCGGTTCATTCATCATTACCTGTTTTGACATCAGGTAAATGATTTCAGGTCGAAAAAAAAATTATCGGTTTGCAACATCATTGAAAGGGTTAAACTATGTCAACTTTTGTGCCTGAAAATGACGTTTTGCGGGGATTATTATTTTTCTGCCCCTGTTGAAGAAAACTGCTTCGGAATCGCACCAAATGCTTGTCGGGACTTGTGTTTGGAAGATCGCAGTGCTTTGAGTGGTTTAAAAAACTTCAAAATGGCGATTTTGACTTAACAAAAAAAAGCGTCGAAGGACTCCAAAAAACGGACTTTCTGATGGGACAGAAAGGTGTGGTGTTTCACAAGCTCCTAAAACCTGATGAAACGTTAATTCCGATCGCTACTGACAACAAATGATCAATTTGAACCATGCATTGATCGAAAAACGACCAAAATGCAATTCTAGTGGGTTCAATGGGGGCGCCTGGTGGCCCGTGGAATCAAGCACCAGGCGCCCAAAAAACAAAACTGTTTCAGGATACTATCAAATCACTTGGATGGGAGCTGCTATCCCTCCCCGCGTTATTCACCAGACTTGGTTCTTTCCGAATATCATTCATTTTCATCGATGGGACACGTATTGGCTGAGCAGCCCTTCGTTTTTCTACGAGGAAGTCGAAATTGGATGACTAATTAGTTTACTTAAAAAGTCGAAGAATTCTTTCGTCTGGGAATCCATGATTTAGCAGAGAGATAGGAGAAATGTATAGCTAGCGATGGCACATACTTGAATAAAATAGAAATTTGCATAAAAATTTTATAAACATTTTTTGTGTGTTAAAATATTTCACTTCTCAACGCACACACCTAGTAAATCGTACAGTAGTTGTCTGCGAGAACGAGAATATATAATAACGAATTGACAATTCAATATATGATTGAGTTCTCAATGATTCTCTAAACGATTTCTGTATTTGTGGTTTGTAGCTTTTCGCTTATCTTTGAAGGAATTAAACATTATTTTCTAACTAATTTGAAAGATGCATTCCGCATTCTAAACATAGAGACTGTTGGTCACTTCACATAGCAGTTGAACGCAGTACAGTCAACGTAGCACTTAATCGTAAGCATGCACTTATACTTATAAACTTGTTAACCATAAGTGCACAGTGCCTAGTGATCGTTTGAAGAATGCATCATATGTTTTATGAATACTTAATGCTGTATGACTTACTTACTTACACTGAGTCAATGCTGTAAGTCAAAACGTGCACAGCCGTAACAATTTAAGGCCAACATACGAGAGTGTGTGGTGCGCTCACAAAATACGATACCGTTGACATTTGTATTGGATCGTTCCTGTGGGGCTTAAGGCTGCAAGCTACCAGGAGGGCAGCGCTCGTAAAATGTCCATAAAATTTTATCGCTTTTTAAATATTATACTCAACCGAGCGTCAGCTCGACTCGCAACAAGACCAGACCAAGGACGAGGCCAGAACGGGGTGGTATGTTTTTCGCACGTGAATTTTTATTTAAATCACCATCATTGTGCACCGTTTTCCCCCATTGCCGTTCGGGGTGTTGTGTTGGTTTGACTTCTCGTTCGCTGCCGCTGCCAATCATGCCCGAGCTGTCAAAGTGCTCCGTTCCGGCGGCGTTTGCCATTCGCTGTCGGGGTGGCCATAAAGGTGGCCAAGCCCATAAGCGCCGGGGAAGAAAACCTGGCAAATGGGCCAGCGAAAGCAAAAGCTCAATGTCGGCAAAAGGGCAAACACCGAAAAACCAATATTAACATTCACCTCGCGGGGCATTCGTGCACGTTTGCCTCCCATTTAGCTGGTCGCCGAATTTCGCAGCGCTTCGTGTCGGCGGCATGCGGCGGATCGACGCTGTCCAAATTGTGGCCCGGCCGAACAATAATATAGCAGCAGTTTGTGAAGATGTTTTTCGGCAAGAACCCCGTTTTATGGGTAAGCTCATTTAACACACGTATGCTCGTAGTCGTAGGGGTTTTGTTGGAGCGTGAAGGATAATGGCGTAGGAGCGATTTCCACACGCCCCGTATTGTTGTTTTATTGTTTACAGTTGAACCGGGGAAAGTAAAAACGATCCATGGTTGTCACGTTTGCATAATCTAACCTAGCATCAACTCTCTAGAAGAAATTGATACGACTATCAGATGATGAAACGAATGGCAATAAACTCGTATAGTGGCGTGTTTCACTTGAGGACACCGACTAATGTTTCGAAACAGTATAAAACAGGCAAAATCAGTCAGTCCTCAGAGGCTTAGCAAGGAATCCATAAGTTAGATCGTCTGTTTGTTAAAGTTCACAAACTCACTATCGCTTAACTTTTAAACAGTTTATTTGTTGCTCCCACACTCAACATTACCATGAATTTTATGCTCGTATCATTGCTTGAGTTGGTAAAAAATATAATAAAGAATTCTACCTGCAGGCAGCAGCAGCGGCTAATAACGGTAGTGTTTCTGTACGAGTGATGAAACGAGGCATCCAACAGCTTAGGCGAAAATCAATTCAACTTATCTCAGGCATGAACAGGCTCTAACCTGTCCATCATCAAGTGATTCAGACCCCTATATGGTCCCTCTTTGTCTGTTCTCTAGACACATAATGTAGTTTAGGTTGTATCGAGGTCATGAAAAATAGTGGAAATGAAAAGTGGGCAATGATCTACGATATGGTTACGCTAGGGCTAGAGAACTCATCCGTTAAATGTTTCTCGGTATGCTTCATTTGAAGGTCGAATACTGTCTATCTATTGTGTGACGAGTTTATCAGGACAAGGTCTTGCTATGTGTGACCCAAAGCAACGATTTGATTTGATTCAGGGTTTGATCTTTATACTTGATGACTGTTTGCGAAAATCACGCTATTTAAATTTTAAGTTAAGCTAGACTCTCCTCACGAAATGACTTCTGTCAATTTATTTTGTTTTCACTATTGCATCTTGTTTACTTGCTCTGTTTAGAATATGAAAGGCTGAAGTAGTCAGCATTTTGAAAAGAAAGCTGCCCAAAACTTTCGATAGAACACATTCACGAACAGTTTCAGCGAACGAGCGACCAAGTGAACCCCTGGGGAATACTCGAGTACGTTGCGAAAGTTCGCTAGGAGTAGCTGCTGGTGAGCCGCTTTTCTCGTAGAGGGTGTGGTTGCTACCCTAGCTAACAGAGGCCCGAAGCGGGACATCCCGGCCGCTGATGTGATGCGCATCAATTTGCCTTCTTGCCTTCCCATGAAACCAATATAGTTAATTATCTGCCCTTCGTCTAATGGCAGTTCCTGCATTTCGATTTTCGTATTCCCCTGTGTCCAAAGAGCTTAGTTTCGCAGCAATTCGACACTGTACGCCATCCGGTGAAGGAGAATAAATCGCCAGAAATTCCCCCGTCGAAAGATAGATAGTATGAATGGCTGCAGTATCTGGACGATGATGATATGAGCATTTTGCTAGCGAGCTATAGTTCTCCTGCGATTGTTGCTGATTGATTCGTAGGAATCTACCGTGCGCTTGCGGGAGTGGTTGGCCACCGTACCGTGGCCTTAACAATCGATGCTTGTTGAGCCTACCTTTCGATCAGACTGTACTATTATCAGTCCGACTTTGGTACACGCCATTTACGATGAGCGCTCCTCGCAAGGCTGGATATTTTAGGCTTAAGAAAAGTAGGTTTTCCAAGGCTGGCAAAGTAGGAAGGCTGGATATTTTAGGCTTAAGAAAAGTAGGTTTTCATAAATACGGCCCGGTCCGTTCTACTAAAAAAAAAAAAAAAAAAAAAAGTAGATTTTCTTCGAATAAAAATGGAAAACAATCGTAGCTGTACCATCCGGCTCACAGGTTTTATCGGTAGTTTACCTTTGTTATCAAACTCTAGACTTTCTACCGCCATCAAAAGTGGTGACTGTAAGAGACATTTAAAATAGTAAATTCTGTTTTGTGAACAAAGTTGAAAAGTTTACAGTTCAACAAGAAGATTCCTCGATGAATTTTTTTTATCCTTCTAACTTTCCATAAATTTCCATTCGATCGTTTTCTTACATGGCGACCATTTGACGCCAGTGGCTTCATCTGCGCTCGATTGGTCGAACGAAAGAAAGACGTTCTCAGTTTCATGGAGTCCTGCGCGCGGAGCACGAACGGTATCATCGAACGTCGTGCTGGAAGCACTAAACACAAGCACACCTCCGCAGGAAATTGGTCGCCGATGCAATGATCCTGCAATTCATCGTTGCACATCGGTGCTGAGGGGAAAATTGAAAATATAGCGCACTGGAATGCGCCTTCGGTTGCTGCTAGCAACGTACTACATTGAAGGGTTCCGGCGAAGAAGGACGACGGAACGAAATTGAATTTGATGAGTTGATTGACCGGATGATGTGAAATGGATGTTGCAAGCTGGAGGTATACTTTAGTGCTCTCAGCCGTCCATCTTGTAGACGCGGTGTGTGTTTTATGTTGCCGAACAGTTTCGGCAATATTGCCAATGTAACACATTGTCTCTTTGAAGCTCATGTTTTGTACTGAGTGCGGTTTTGTCAACTATTCAAAAAATCTGTTGACGCATCTTTCAGACACAGATGTTTCAATTGAAATAGGACTTAGAATTAATTCCGATTTTCGATTAATTGCGATGAGTGCGATTGTGATTTATATTTTTGTCATATTATGCTCGACGAGATATTGTATTCCATTTGATTATTTTGAACTAGTTTTCAGTTTAAGTGTAGCAAATGTTTTAAAATTGTGTATCCTCAATGTTGATATGAGGTAAATACCACTAATATAAAAAGGCAATATAACACTTTATAGTTATCCGATGCTTTTTCATTCCGATACACCCGTATTGAAAACATAATTAATATGTTGAATATTGTAGTTATGTTAGTAATAGTGCAATAATATTATTTAAACCACGATTAATTGGGAATAGGCTGACAATTAGCATAGCCTTCAAATTATATTACACCAAAGTTGATTTCGATTTCGATCATTTAAATAAATTTTAAAGGAAGAAATTGAACCATTTTGCTCTGTTCGCCTATGCTACTCGAACAATTCATTAAAGTTAGTTCGCATTGCTCATCGGGTTTCTAAAATCCGACGCCCGTCGAAGCGTGATGATTTATGTAAATTATGTTTTCTAATCTTTTCTCCAGAGCAGACGCGTATTTGGTTGGAACTTTCGCAGATTACCGGCACGGGCGTGTGATGATGTCGTTAACCATTAATTCGATTCCTACCTTCAATTTTTAGCGAGTTCACTCTGGTGTTATTATAAATATTTATTAAGGTCTCGCCGTCTTGAGTGTCAAGGCATTGCATACCTGCCGGTTAGTGTTGTGTCTGGAATTGGTTTCAAAATTTTGCCGAAGTACAACAGGAAGAATTTCGTGCCATTTATCATGAAATTGTTGGTAGACTTTTGGTAGAGGTTGTTTTATAATTTGCGTTGTTTTTTGTGACAATAGAGTTAAGTAATACATCATTTGAACGTTTCATGTCGTGTGTCCATTATATTGACTATTCGCTGGTGGTGAATGATTTTCACAAAAGCTTCAAGGGACGCCGAAAACATAATGTTTGCTGCGTTATATCCACTGATTCCTAGCACTGAACAGACAAAATTCGTTCATCGGACGAGGAAGAACTTTTTGGTGTGATGTCCTAAAAGGGACATAAAGTTTTCCCGCAAAAATCTCGACCGCACACGGATGGTCGGATGGATGACCCATCATTAAGAGGTTCGCTTTAGCTACAAATTGCCATCCATTCATCATTCACCCCGGCCGGGTGAGGTGAGGCACAAAAACTGTAAAGATGGCGCCGGGATAGGCGGCCGGGCAGTAGAAATAAATCAATGTTCCGCAGTGACACTAGTGCTGGATGCTCAGCAAAACAGGTCAACAAAAGGCGGCCAAAAGTTGAATCATCGGAATCAGAAGTTGGTTTGTGGCGTAAAAGAGTAAATACCGCTCTTAAATTGACTAGTTTGACCAGATTTCTTCTGTGTGCTCCTGTCGTGAACCAACCATGGATTCGGGGCCAAAAGGTCCTTTGTTCACCTGAACGATCGTTTTATGGAAGAGGGTACACTTAATCAAAGACATCCTGTTCTTTATTTATCGCTACAAGCAGTCGTTTCAGCAAACGACCATGCAAAACAATCCCAGATTTATTTCAAGGAATAGAAGAATTGTGAAGCTCAAAATAGTGTATAACTAATGACACCATTAAAATGGGACTGAAGGAAACATATCCTAGTTCCGAGTGCACGTGAGTGGAAGAATAATTTGGAGCGAACATTCCTAGCGAACGGGTTTCTTCATATCATCCTCGCTAAACCTACGAGATAGAACGACCGGAATTCTTTTAATCCTTCCCGTGTTCCGTCTCTTGCTCTAGTGGGACGTTTCATTTAAAATCGTTAGAAAGTCGTTGTGGTTTATTTAATCCTCATCTAATGAGTCAGCATGCCTACAGTCAGCAAAGGATGCCGTGTAGCGGCCCGTAGCATGACTTTGCGGTGGAGAAGTTTTCGTCTCAGTTCACGCGAAGACATGGCCAAGGATAATTATGGCTCTGCGTTTGCATGCCGCGCAAGGGAATGATATTATTTGTAGAAGCTTTCAGCGCTGATAGTTTGTATGTTTTGCGACAGGCCCCTAGAACATTGCTCGAGATGTTCCTTTCGTTGCCTCGTTGTGATGATACTGAGTTTTTGGATGTTATGATATTTAATTGGAACCGGTAATTAAGCGTCCAGGACGCGGTGCTGTTCCACGGAGTCGTTTGAATGGCGGGCGTTGAGCTATTCGATCGTTGGACTATTATTCGTGAACGGATTAATTGTAGATAATCCGTCAGGGCCGTTGTTACCTTATGAACCACATTGGCATTCGTTTACTGCTAGTACAATCAGAGAGGCAGACAGTTGTTTACAAGAGTTATTTGGATTCAATTAAATAAAAAGGATGTTTATGTTTTGTTAAACACAAATGTTTGTTCGAATTGAACGTTCGACGATGAATGAGCTGTGTCACGTTGAATAAATAAAGAGTGAAGAAGCGAGAATGCAACATTGCAAAAATACCTGGAACTGAGGAAAACGCGAAAATGCGGAAGTTTTGCAGCTTGAAAGAACCTGCCATTGTGTTTGTCTCATGGTATTCATATGTGTTTCGATAATGGAACTCAAAACCCCTTCCATTTTGAAGAAGCATTTTCGATTTCCAACAAGAAAATTAACTAGGAATGTTTGTGAGAGCGAAATGTGAGAGCGGAATGTGCGAGAAAGTAAAATAAAGAGAGACTGAGAGTGACGGGGACCGAGAGAGTCCGGCGGAGTCACTCGACGGTCGGATGCCAAATCGATCAGAAGTGTTCATTAAGTCGTGTTTTTACTCCTGCCGTAATTCCGTTATTACATTTGGTGTCAGAAGTGGGATGGTGCTAGGTCTTAGTGAAGGGCAGCAATCGTCTAGCGAGTTTTGCATTTTAACGGGCAGATATTGAGTGCTGTTAAAGGTGCGTGAAAAACTGCGTGGAGTTTGGCTGCGGATCACTATTTGGAAGCACTGTGTTCGTTGTGTCATCGAGATGCCGACAACGCGTTCCGGAACGGACATCGGAGGAGTGAAGGCGGATCAGGTGGCAGGACCGAGTCGGGTCGGAGCGATGGCCGAACAAGATCCGTATAGCAGCGCGGATGAGACCATCACGGACAGAGATGGCGAGTTGGAAGAGTGCATCGCCTGGGAGAAAGCGCGACATCAGCGCGAGTTGCAGAAGCGAGAACAGTTGCTAAAGCTGAGATTGCAACATCAGAGAGAGATGGAAGCGTTGGAAGAACGTTTCGCGTTAGAGTTTGGGAAAAAGGAGAAAGGGGGATCGCCATCCCACGAGGCAGACCTCTCCGCAAAGCAGATCGCAGCGAGGAAGGCGATTAACACCGCATTGCCGAAATTCAGAGGAGAGCCGGAGATTTGGCCGTTGTTTTACAGCAGCTTCAAAAGCACGTCCGAAGCATGTGGTTTTTCAAACCATGAAAATTTGAAACGGCTAATGGACAGTCTCGAAGGCGACGCTTTAGAAGCAGTGCGAGGTCGACTAGTTTTCCCGGAATCCGTACCAGACATCATGACGGATTTGAGAAATCTTTTCGGAAGACCGGGACGCCTGCTGAAAAACCTGTTGGAACAAGTTCGAAAAGCACCGAGACCTGATCCTGAACACCTCAGCACGTTTATACAATTTGGGGTCAAGGTGAAGCAACTGAAGGACCACCTAGTTGCCAGTGAGCTGACCGACCATTTGAATAACCCACTGCTCGTGGAAGAGCTGGTGCAGAAATTGCCAGCTAGCTATCGGCGAGAATGGATCCAGTACCAACGGACAAAAACAGGATCGATCGTGTCTTTGTTCTCGGGCTACCTAGAAACAGTAGCCGCAGACGCAGCGGAGCTGGCTGATTTCGAGGAGCCGTTACCGAGAAAACCACAACAGGCCAGAGAGAGAGATCCAGAGCTCGCTAGAACAAAGAGAACGGAGGGCCCACGATGTTACGCGTGTGGTGCGAGCGGGCATATGGCGAAAGAGTGCCAAAAGAGACCAAAAGAGCTACGATGTTACACATGCGGTGCGACGGGGCATCGGTCTAAGGAATGCCCGAACAATGCAACTAGCGTGAACTGTGTAGTCGATGCAGACGAAGATGGTGACCACCATGGTGGCACCATGGTAAATTTGGTAATCGGTGAGCGAGCGTTGAATGCGCTCTTTGACACGGGTAGCGAGTATAATCTACTGTCGGAGGACATTTTGGAATCGCTCAGAGACCCGGTGGTGATGCCGGCGGAAATGTATTTCCTCGGGTTCGGAGGAAAAAGAACGCCAGCATCGGGAAAAATATTGACGCCGGTATGCATCGACCAATGCGAGTACCCAGAAATGCTGTTCTACGTGGTACCTCGTAGCAGTATGGGATACGATGCCGTATTGGGGAGAGCAGCACTGCGTTATGTGGAAGCGAGAATAACGCACGAGGGAGTCGAACTGTCCCCGCGGAGGAAGTATGCAATCAAGTCTACCGCCGAAGTGTTATTGTGCAAAGAAGACGAAATATCCGTGCCAACGAAGTTTCGCAAAACAATAACGGAATTAATTGCGAACTGCGTTCCAAACCAAACCAAACAGTTCGAGTCATGTCCGATAGAAATGGAGATTGTGCCCGATGAACAATTAAGACCGTTCAGAGACCCACCGCGTCGACTGGCGTATTCTGAGGAAAAAGTAGTGAACGAACAAGTAGAAGATTGGTTACGGAAAGGGATTGTGCGTGTGTCGACGTCAGACTTTTCAAGCAAGGTTGTGGTGGTGAAGAAAAAAGATGGGTCCAACCGTGTGTGCGTTGACTATCGGAAATTGAACGCAGGCGTGTTAAAAGATGGCTTTCCGGTGCCTATAGTAGAAGAAGTGCTGGACAAATTGCAAGACGCCAGGTGGTTTACAGTCATGGACCTTGAGAATGGCTTCTTCCATGTCCCAGTCAAGGAAGAGTCAAAAAAGTATACCGCATTTGCCACCCAGAGAGGATTATTCGAGTTCAACAGAGCACCTTTCGGGTTTTGTAATTCACCGGCGGCGTTCATCCGGTTTGTGAATCATGTGTTTCGAGAATTGATCGCGGATAACATATTGGATTTGTACATGGATGACGTTGTCATTCATGGCAAAACGGATAACGAGTGTCTAGAAAAAACGAAGAAAGTATTGGAGGTAGCAGCAGAGGCTGGGTTATCGGTTAAGTGGAAAAAATGCCTCTTTCTACAACAATCGATCACCTTTCTGGGGCATTACGTGGAGAACGGTACAATATCTCCCGGAATAGAAAAGGTCAAGGCGGTAAAAAACTTCCGAGTCCCACCAAACGTGAAAGGAGTACAGGCGTTTTTGGGGTTAACAGGGTTTTTCCGTAAGTTCATAAAGGGTTATGCGGAGATTGCGCGACCGTTGACAGATTTGTTGAAAAAAGATAGTCGTTTTGAAATATCCGATAGGGAATTAACTGCATTTAACGAGTTGAAAGAACAACTGATCAAGGAACCAGTGCTGAGATTGTTCGAGCAAGGAGCGAAGACTGAGCTTCATACAGACGCTTCTAAGGACGGGTTTGGAGCTGTATTGATGCAATGGTTTGACGGGAAGCTTCATCCAGTATGGTTTTGGAGCAAGAAAACCACTGAATCAGAGTCGAGAAAGCACAGTTACATTCTCGAAGCGAAAGCAGTGTTCCTAGCGACCAAGAAATTCCGAAGATATTTGTTGGGTGTACCCTTTAAGTTGGTTACGGATTGTAACGCGTTCAAGCAGACGTTAAAGAAGGCAGAAGTACCTAATGAAGTGCTACCATGGGTGATATGCCTCCAAGACTTTAAGTTTGAAGTGGAACACCGACCTGGAACGCGACTGCGACACGTAGATTGTCTTAGTCGGTATCCATTGCGAGTTATGATAGTGACATCAGAGATTACGGCGCGTATTAGGCACGGTCAACAGAAAGACGACATGGTGAAAGCAATTTGTGAAATCCTCGGTAAAGGACCTTATGGGGCGTACCACATGAAAGGCGGGATACTGTATTATTCTAAGGATGGACAGGATTTGATAGTGGTTCCGCGAGGTATGCAAAGGCAAATTATTCAAGAAGTGCACAATAGCGGACATTTTGGCAGCCAGAAAACGATCCACACTTTGATGCAGCAGTACTGGATTCCACAGATCGAACAGAAAGTGAAGCAAGTAATCGAAAATTGCGTGAAGTGCATTCTCTATAATAAAAAGTTAGGGCGTAAGGAAGGGTACCTTAATCCCATAGCAAAGGGTGACAAGCCGTATGAAGTCCTAAAGGTAAATAAGGTTAAAAGGGCGGCGGAGGGCGAAGGGCCTTTAGTCACTTCGACTAGCGAAGATCACATGAAGTTGTGGCACTATACAGAAACCCATGAAGAAGGGTCATCCGATGAAGAAGAAATAGAATAATAAAATTGTTGGAGGATTCTCGACGTCGAGGATCGATGTCGGTCAGGAAAGGCCGAATGTGAGAGCGAAATGTGAGAGCGGAATGTGCGAGAAAGTAAAATAAAGAGAGACTGAGAGTGACGGGGACCGAGAGAGTCCGGCGGAGTCACTCGACGGTCGGATGCCAAATCGATCAGAAGTGTTCATTAAGTCGTGTTTTTACTCCTGCTATTGGATTCTTTCGCTCGGGAGATAATTCAATATTAAGAACACGTCTTGCATAACACGTTATAACTTTGAGTCTTTATTCACGGAGTTATTTACAGAGGTTAAAAGTTTCGTGTCTTCCCGCTATCGCGTGCGAATCCAAAAAACCCGCTCGTTGCTGCCACTTAGGCGCTTGTCCCGAGACAATTTCTCGCGCGCAGGCCGATCGGGCAAGGACATTCACCCGGTCGGCCTGGTGGTATTAGTAGCGGCGTTCGAAGCGAGATCGCTCTCCCGTGGCCAGTAGCGCAGTCGTTGCGACAGTTAAGCGGGCAGATCGATATTCTCGCCGCTTAACTGACACCGGCCCGCGTGTGACATGGTATTTGTCATCACACTTGTTTTGGTACGACGTCCGCGCTACTGCCACTTTGATCGCCTGTCGCTCCAACGCGTTACCGCGTGTTGGACGAATCTCCGGTTGCGAGGGCGCCAGGTCGGACAGCTCGCAGTAATCCTGTTGGGCGTTAGCCCTGGTGGCGCTCGCCTTCACTGGTCCGTCCTTAGCACGGTCCCAGACGACTCGGCGAAACTTGTTGCTCGTCGAGCGCACCCAGTGGTAGAGGGCATGCAGACCGGTGGTTGGACGTGATGGTGAGATCAGGTGATCTATTTGCCGATCCAGCGGTCTCGGGGACGGCGTCGGCAGCTGTGGCTGCGACGGCGGAGGTTGCGGCGGCGGCATTTGCGGCGCCGGCAGCGGCGGCTGGTTCGGTGGCAGCAGCTTTGGCGGCGGCGGAGGTTGCGGCGGCGGCAGCTTTGGCGGCGGCGGCATTTGCGGCGGCTGGTGCGGCGACGGCGGCATTTGCGGCGGCGGCATTTGCTGCGGCGGCATTTGCGGCGGCGGCAGCTTTGGCGGCGGCGGCATTTGCGGCGGCGGCTGGTGCGGCGACGAAGGCGGCGGCGACGGCGGCATTTGCGGCGGCGGCAGCGCAGCTGGTTCGGTGGCGGCTGCGGCGCGGCTGCGGCGCGAAGGCGACGGCGGCATTTGCGGCGGCGGCAGCGGCGGCTGGTTCGGCTGCGGGGGCCGTGGCGGCGGCAGTTGGCTCGGTGGCGGCTGCGGCGGCGGCAGCTGGCTCGGCGGCTGTTGCGGCGGCGGCGGCACCTTTGCGGCGGCGGCATTTGCGGCGGCGGCAGCTGGCGGCGGCGGCATTTGCGGCGGCCGGCAGCGGCGGCAGTTGCGGCGCCGGCAGCGGCGGCTGGCTCGGCGGCGCAGCTTGTTGCGGCGGCGGCGGCAGTTGCTGCGGCGGCGGCTCGCGGGGCTGTCGCGGCGGTTCTGGCGGCGGCGACGGCTCTTGCGGTGGCGGCAGCATCGGGGGCGGTCGCGGCGGTTCTGGCGGCGGCGACGGCTCTTGCAGCGGCGGCAGCTGGCTCGGCGGCGGCTGCGGCGGCGGCTGCGGCGGCGGCGGCTGGCTCGGTGGCGGTTGCGGCGGCGGCAGCTGGCTCGGTGGCGGCTGCGGCGGCGGCGGTTGCGGCAGCGGCCTATGCGGCGGCGGCGACTGCGCTGGTTGTGTCGGCGGCGCTGTTTGTTGCGCCGGCGGCGGTTGCGGCGGCGGCGGCAGCTGGCTCGGTGGCGGCTGCGGCGGCGGCAGCTGTTGCGGCGGCGGCGGCTGTTGCGGCGGCGCGGCAGCTGGCTTGGTGGCGGCTGCGGCGGCGGCAGCTGTTGCGACGGCAACTTTTGCGGCGGCGGAGTCGGCGGCAACCTTTGCGGCGGCGGCATTTGCGGCGGCGGCAGCTTTGGCGGCGGCGGCATTTGCGGCGCCGGCAGCGGCGGCAGTTGCGGCGCCGGCAGCGGCGGCTGGCTCGGTGGCAGCAGCTTTTGCGACGGCTGTGACGGCAGTTGCTGCGGCGGCGGCATCGGGGGCTGTCGCGGCGGTTCTGGCGGCGGCGACGGCTCTTTCGGCGGCGGCGGCAGCTGGCTCGGTGGCGGCTGTGGCGACGGCAACTTTTGCGGCGGCGGAATTTGTGGCGGCGGCATTTGCGGCGGTGGCAGCGGCGTCGGCGGCGGCAGCTGGCTCGGCGGCTGCTGTGGGGCGTTGCTACTCTCGTTCTATCCCCTGTTGCGTTACCGTCCCTTGATACGGAACCGGTCGTCGAGGCGTCATCACACTCGGGCAGGCTCTTCAGGGTTGAGCACTCCTGAGCGTGCATGGCCTCGCACATCTCGGGCCGCGGTTTCGATGGCAGCAACGGTGCGTCGTGCCGATCCAACCTGCTGTCGTTGGCCGTTTGGCGTGTTGGTAAATTGGCCGTCGTTCGGCTACCGACTGCCATTGGGCGAATGCTGGCCAGTGACGTTTCACTGACGCGGCGCAGTGTAACGGTTGCAGCCTGCTGACCGGTTGGGACTGTCATCGGTTTCACGTTGGCCGTGCGGGGCCTTTCGCTCGCCTCCTTCTCCAAGGTAGCCGCACCGAGGCCGGCGATGGTTATGGGCTTGGCCTGGCATGTCATCAGCTGATGCAGCTGATTGGTAAGCTGTGCATTTGCTCGGCCGAGCCTACCGATCGTCTCTTTGGCTTCGCGTTCCACATCGGCAATTTCCTCATCATAGCGCGCCAACCGCGCTTCGTACTGTTCCTTAAGGAGCTCGTTCTCCTTGCGCAGCTGATCCACTTCTTCCTTCACCTCGCCCATAATTTGTTCCTGCACCGCGGCGAGTTGCTGAATGTACTTCCGACTTCGCAGCTGCTCGTTGGAGTACCTCTGTTCCGCCTGCTGGAGCCGTCCGTGTAGCGCGTTGTTTTCGTCCTTGAGAAGCTCGTTCTCCTCGGACATCCGACTCATTCCTTCCTCCACCGTGCCCACCATTTTTCCCAGCAGCACGGACAGTTGTTCCATCTCACTCCGATTTTGCAGTTGCTCGTTGGAGTGCTTCTGCTCCGCTTGCAGGAGCCGCTCGTGTAGCGCGTTGTTTTTGGTGCGCGCATCGCGTAGCTCTCGGCTTTGCTTTTCCAGCTTCTCGAGCGCTTCGAGCAGTTCGGGCTGTTTCTGCACGGGTGACGCGCGGCGCGCCCGTCTACTTGCTTGCTCCCGTTCTGGAGGAGCCTCGCGCCTC
>NC_069145.1:55419016-55440798 GCF_943734635.1 Anopheles cruzii
CTACAACTCAAGATAAATCAACCATGGCACGGCACGCACGGCGATTATGGAGTGCGATTAGTTTTTGTATAAAATTTGCAAGCCGCATTAGATGCATTATTAACGTGTCAGGTGTAATTTAATCTTGCAACGTATATGTACCCCGATGTCGGATAGCATAATTTGTTGGATGAGTGAGCTTAAAATGTTAAAGTTCGTCTATCGCCATATACACGTTAGGCTACCATACGAACGGACCCATGCAAACAATAGCAAATGTGTAGATTATGGTACCGCTAGAGAATTGCGTACTGTCGGCTGCCAACAATGGCACAAAAATAGTTTATTTTAGCAAACTTCAACACCATTTAAAATCAATACTGCAACGGTACACATTGCAGTCCTTGCTGGGGACGGCAGCAGGGAAGAGCCAGCCAAAGGGAAAGGGTTGACTTGTGGCGCTATTTTTTTCCGAGTAGCTTTCTTTTGCTTCATCCGCTGCTGATGTGCGTAACTGTTTGCGTGCCCCATGAGGCACGTTGTTTGTTCAGCTGGTGTAATAATGTTGCGTCGGTAGGTTTTATGTCGTTGCTGGGCACCTTGTTATGAGGAGCATGGGCCCCGAGTGGTGCTCGGTGGTCCGTAAACCACACAATCATGCGATGTGGTACGTGGTTTTATCCAGCTGCGTAGCAAGGAGTGGCCAGCTTGGCGTATTCTGTGGCTAGAGCTAAACATGCGGGTTTTTTAAATTGATCATCCCAGGTCGGCCAGAAAATCGTATTGCAAGTTATGTCAACAAATCGTTCCAGATTTGATAATGCGATAATACTGTCCGGTGTCCGGTGCTAAGGGATAGCTTTATGCAAATCTTCGTTTATTAACCTTCGATCTTTCCGTTCATCTTGCTATGCTTTTCGATGCAAAATTATACAACTCATTTGTTATGAATTTTATTGTGCCATAGTTATGAATTTTATCGTTCCAGCGGTCACGGTAGTATACGATAAATTGTTTGAATATTTTTCATGCACAAAGAAACGCGAGCTTCACAAACGGCTGCATTGCACTACGCCAAGTGTATCAGATGGAGGCGCATGGTGTTTTGACGACAAGACCCTTTACTAGGTGTGTGCGTTGAGAAGTGAAATTTTAGAATGATGGCTGTACCTGCCGATTGGGACTTCCCAGTTTTGCGGTTCATTCATCATTACCTCATTTTGACATCAGGTAAATCAGTCCAGGTCGCAAAAAAAAATTTATCAGTTATCAAACGACCGTTGAAAGGGTTAGACCATGGCTAGTTTTGTGCCTGAAAATGACGTTTTGCGGGGATTATTATTTTTCTGCCCCTGTTGAAGAAAACTGCTTCGGAATCGCACCAAATGCTTGTCGGGACTTGGTTTTGGAAGATCGCTGTGCTTTGAGTGGTTTAAAAAACTTCAAAATGGCGATTTTGACTTAACAAAAAAAAGCGTCGAAGGACTCCAAAAAACGGACTTTCTGATGGGACAGAAAGGTGTGGTGTTTCACAAGCTCCTAAAACCTGATGGAAACGTTAATTCCGATCGCTACTGACAACAAATGATCAATTTGAACCATGCATTGATCGAAAAAAGACCAAAATGCAATTCTAGTGGGCTTCAATGGGGGCGCCTGGTGGCCCATGGAATCAAGCACCAGGCGCCCAAAAAAACAAAACTGTTTCAGGATACTATCAAATCACTTGGATGGAGCTGCTATCCCTCCCCGCGTTATTCACTAGACTTGGTTCTTTCCGAATATCATTCATTTTCATCGATGGGACACGTATTGGCTGAACAGCCCTTCGTTTTTCCACGAGGAAGTCGAAATTGGATGACTAATTAGTTTACTTAAAAAGTCGAAGCATTCTTTCGTCTGGGAATCCATGATTAAGCAGAGAGATAGGAGAAATGTATAGCTAACGATGGCACATACTTCGAATAAAAAAGAAATTTGCATAAAAATTTTAGAAACATTTTTTGTGTGTTAAAATATTTCACTTCTCAACGCACACACCTAGTAAATCGTACAGTAGTTGTCTGCGAGAACGAGAATATATAATAACGAATTGACAATTCAATATATGATTGAGTTCTCAATGATTCTCTAAACGATTTCTGTATTTGTGGTTTGTAGCTTTTCGCTTATCTTTGAAGGAATTAAACATTATTTTCTAACTAATTTGAAAGATGCATTCCGCATTCTAAACATAGAGACTGTTGGTCACTTCACATAGCAGTTGAACGCAGTACAGTCAACGTAGCACTTAATCGTAAGCATGCACTTATACTTATAAACTTGTTAACCATAAGTGCACAGTGCCTAGTGATCGTTTGAAGAATGCATCATATGTTTTATGAATACTTAATGCTGTATGACTTACTTACTTACACTGAGTCAATGCTGTAAGTCAAAACGTGCACAGCCGTAACAATTTAAGGCCAACATACGAGAGTGTGTGGTGCGCTCACAAAATACGATACCGTTGACATTTGTATTGGATCGTTCCTGTGGGGCTTAAGGCTGCAAGCTACCAGGAGGGCAGCGCTCGTAAAATGTCCATAAAATTTTATCGCTTTTTAAATATTATACTCAACCGAGCGTCAGCTCGACTCGCAACAAGACCAGACCAAGGACGAGGCCAGAACGGGGTGGTATGTTTTTCGCACGTGAATTTTTATTTAAATCACCATCATTGTGCACCGTTTTCCCCCATTGCCGTTCGGGGTGTTGTGTTGGTTTGACTTCTCGTTCGCTGCCGCTGCCAATCATGCCCGAGCTGTCAAAGTGCTCCGTTCCGGCGGCGTTTGCCATTCGCTGTCGGGGTGGCCATAAAGGTGGCCAAGCCCATAAGCGCCGGGGAAGAAAACCTGGCAAATGGGCCAGCGAAAGCAAAAGCTCAATGTCGGCAAAAGGGCAAACACCGAAAAACCAATATTAACATTCACCTCGCGGGGCATTCGTGCACGTTTGCCTCCCATTTAGCTGGTCGCCGAATTTCGCAGCGCTTCGTGTCGGCGGCATGCGGCGGATCGACGCTGTCCAAATTGTGGCCCGGCCGAACAATAATATAGCAGCAGTTTGTGAAGATGTTTTTCGGCAAGAACCCCGTTTTATGGGTAAGCTCATTTAACACACGTATGCTCGTAGTCGTAGGGGTTTTGTTGGAGCGTGAAGGATAATGGCGTAGGAGCGATTTCCACACGCCCCGTATTGTTGTTTTATTGTTTACAGTTGAACCGGGGAAAGTAAAAACGATCCATGGTTGTCACGTTTGCATAATCTAACCTAGCATCAACTCTCTAGAAGAAATTGATACGACTATCAGATGATGAAACGAATGGCAATAAACTCGTATAGTGGCGTGTTTCACTTGAGGACACCGACTAATGTTTCGAAACAGTATAAAACAGGCAAAATCAGTCAGTCCTCAGAGGCTTAGCAAGGAATCCATAAGTTAGATCGTCTGTTTGTTAAAGTTCACAAACTCACTATCGCTTAATTTTTAAACAGTTTATTTGTTGCTCCCACACTCAACATTACCATGAATTTTATGCTCGTATCGTTGCTTGAGTTGGTAGAAAAATATAATAAAGAATTCTACCTGCAGGCAGCAGCAGCGGCTAATAACGGTTCTGTCTCTATACAAGTGATGAAGCGAGGCATCCAACAGCTTAGGCGAAAATTAATTCAACTTATCTTAGGCATGAGCAGACCTGTCCATCATCAGGAGATTCAGGCCCCTATATGGTCCCTCTTTGTCTGTTCTCTAGACACATAATGTAGTTTAGGTTGTATCGAGGTCATGAAAAATAGTGGAAATGAAAAGTGGGCAATGATCTACGATATGCTTGTGCTAGGGGTAGAGAACTTATCCGTTAAATGTTTCTCGGTATGTATGCTTCATTTGAAGGTCGAATACTGTCTCTCTATTGTGTGACGAGTTTATCAGGACAAGGTCTTGCTATGTGTGACCCAAAGCAACGATTTGATTTGATTCAGGGTTTGATCTTTATACTTGATGACTGTTTGCGAAAATCACGCTATTTAAATTTTAAGTTAAGCTAGACTCTCCTCACGAAATGACTTCTGTCAATTTATTTTGTTTTCACTATTGCATCTTGTTTACTTGCTCTGTTTAGAATATGAAAGGCTGAAGTAGTCAGCATTTTGAAAAGAAAGCTGCCCAAAACTTTCGATAGAACACATTCACGAACAGTTTCAGCGAACGAGCGACCAAGTGAACCCCTGGGGAATACTCGAGTACGTTGCGAAAGTTCGCTAGGAGTAGCTGCTGGTGAGCCGCTTTTCTCGTAGAGGGTGTGGTTGCTACCCTAGCTAACAGAGGCCCGAAGCGGGACATCCCGGCCGCTGATGTGATGCGCATCAATTTGCCTTCTTGCCTTCCCATGAAACCAATATAGTTAATTATCTGCCCTTCGTCTAATGGCAGTTCCTGCATTTCGATTTTCGTATTCCCCTGTGTCCAAAGAGCTTAGTTTCGCAGCAATTCGACACTGTACGCCATCCGGTGAAGGAGAATAAATCGCCAGAAATTCCCCCGTCGAAAGATAGATAGTATGAATGGCTGCAGTATCTGGACGATGATGATATGAGCATTTTGCTAGCGAGCTATAGTTCTCCTGCGATTGTTGCTGATTGATTCGTAGGAATCTACCGTGCGCTTGCGGGAGTGGTTGGCCACCGTACCGTGGCCTTAACAATCGATGCTTGTTGAGCCTACCTTTCGATCAGACTGTACTATTATCAGTCCGACTTTGGTACACGCCATTTACGATGAGCGCTCCTCGCAAGGCTGGATATTTTAGGCTTAAGAAAAGTAGGTTTTCCAAGGCTGGCAAAGTAGGAAGGCTGGATATTTTAGGCTTAAGAAAAGTAGGTTTTCATAAATACGGCCCGGTCCGTTCTACTAAAAAAAAAAAAAAAAAAAAAAGTAGATTTTCTTCGAATAAAAATGGAAAACAATCGTAGCTGTACCATCCGGCTCACAGGTTTTATCGGTAGTTTACCTTTGTTATCAAACTCTAGACTTTCTACCGCCATCAAAAGTGGTGACTGTAAGAGACATTTAAAATAGTAAATTCTGTTTTGTGAACAAAGTTGAAAAGTTTACAGTTCAACAAGAAGATTCCTCGATGAATTTTTTTTATCCTTCTAACTTTCCATAAATTTCCATTCGATCGTTTTCTTACATGGCGACCATTTGACGCCAGTGGCTTCATCTGCGCTCGATTGGTCGAACGAAAGAAAGACGTTCTCAGTTTCATGGAGTCCTGCGCGCGGAGCACGAACGGTATCATCGAACGTCGTGCTGGAAGCACTAAACACAAGCACACCTCCGCAGGAAATTGGTCGCCGATGCAATGATCCTGCAATTCATCGTTGCACATCGGTGCTGAGGGGAAAATTGAAAATATAGCGCACTGGAATGCGCCTTCGGTTGCTGCTAGCAACGTACTACATTGAAGGGTTCCGGCGAAGAAGGACGACGGAACGAAATTGAATTTGATGAGTTGATTGACCGGATGATGTGAAATGGATGTTGCAAGCTGGAGGTATACTTTAGTGCTCTCAGCCGTCCATCTTGTAGACGCGGTGTGTGTTTTATGTTGCCGAACAGTTTCGGCAATATTGCCAATGTAACACATTGTCTCTTTGAAGCTCATGTTTTGTACTGAGTGCGGTTTTGTCAACTATTCAAAAAATCTGTTGACGCATCTTTCAGACACAGATGTTTCAATTGAAATAGGACTTAGAATTAATTCCGATTTTCGATTAATTGCGATGAGTGCGATTGTGATTTATATTTTTGTCATATTATGCTCGACGAGATATTGTATTCCATTTGATTATTTTGAACTAGTTTTCAGTTTAAGTGTAGCAAATGTTTTAAAATTGTGTATCCTCAATGTTGATATGAGGTAAATACCACTAATATAAAAAGGCAATATAACACTTTATAGTTATCCGATGCTTTTTCATTCCGATACACCCGTATTGAAAACATAATTAATATGTTGAATATTGTAGTTATGTTAGTAATAGTGCAATAATATTATTTAAACCACGATTAATTGGGAATAGGCTGACAATTAGCATAGCCTTCAAATTATATTACACCAAAGTTGATTTCGATTTCGATCATTTAAATAAATTTTAAAGGAAGAAATTGAACCATTTTGCTCTGTTCGCCTATGCTACTCGAACAATTCATTAAAGTTAGTTCGCATTGCTCATCGGGTTTCTAAAATCCGACGCCCGTCGAAGCGTGATGATTTATGTAAATTATGTTTTCTAATCTTTTCTCCAGAGCAGACGCGTATTTGGTTGGAACTTTCGCAGATTACCGGCACGGGCGTGTGATGATGTCGTTAACCATTAATTCGATTCCTACCTTCAATTTTTAGCGAGTTCACTCTGGTGTTATTATAAATATTTATTAAGGTCTCGCCGTCTTGAGTGTCAAGGCATTGCATACCTGCCGGTTAGTGTTGTGTCTGGAATTGGTTTCAAAATTTTGCCGAAGTACAACAGGAAGAATTTCGTGCCATTTATCATGAAATTGTTGGTAGACTTTTGGTAGAGGTTGTTTTATAATTTGCGTTGTTTTTTGTGACAATAGAGTTAAGTAATACATCATTTGAACGTTTCATGTCGTGTGTCCATTATATTGACTATTCGCTGGTGGTGAATGATTTTCACAAAAGCTTCAAGGGACGCCGAAAACATAATGTTTGCTGCGTTATATCCACTGATTCCTAGCACTGAACAGACAAAATTCGTTCATCGGACGAGGAAGAACTTTTTGGTGTGATGTCCTAAAAGGGACATAAAGTTTTCCCGCAAAAATCTCGACCGCACACGGATGGTCGGATGGATGACCCATCATTAAGAGGTTCGCTTTAGCTACAAATTGCCATCCATTCATCATTCACCCCGGCCGGGTGAGGTGAGGCACAAAAACTGTAAAGATGGCGCCGGGATAGGCGGCCGGGCAGTAGAAATAAATCAATGTTCCGCAGTGACACTAGTGCTGGATGCTCAGCAAAACAGGTCAACAAAAGGCGGCCAAAAGTTGAATCATCGGAATCAGAAGTTGGTTTGTGGCGTAAAAGAGTAAATACCGCTCTTAAATTGACTAGTTTGACCAGATTTCTTCTGTGTGCTCCTGTCGTGAACCAACCATGGATTCGGGGCCAAAAGGTCCTTTGTTCACCTGAACGATCGTTTTATGGAAGAGGGTACACTTAATCAAAGACATCCTGTTCTTTATTTATCGCTACAAGCAGTCGTTTCAGCAAACGACCATGCAAAACAATCCCAGATTTATTTCAAGGAATAGAAGAATTGTGAAGCTCAAAATAGTGTATAACTAATGACACCATTAAAATGGGACTGAAGGAAACATATCCTAGTTCCGAGTGCACGTGAGTGGAAGAATAATTTGGAGCGAACATTCCTAGCGAACGGGTTTCTTCATATCATCCTCGCTAAACCTACGAGATAGAACGACCGGAATTCTTTTAATCCTTCCCGTGTTCCGTCTCTTGCTCTAGTGGGACGTTTCATTTAAAATCGTTAGAAAGTCGTTGTGGTTTATTTAATCCTCATCTAATGAGTCAGCATGCCTACAGTCAGCAAAGGATGCCGTGTAGCGGCCCGTAGCATGACTTTGCGGTGGAGAAGTTTTCGTCTCAGTTCACGCGAAGACATGGCCAAGGATAATTATGGCTCTGCGTTTGCATGCCGCGCAAGGGAATGATATTATTTGTAGAAGCTTTCAGCGCTGATAGTTTGTATGTTTTGCGACAGGCCCCTAGAACATTGCTCGAGATGTTCCTTTCGTTGCCTCGTTGTGATGATACTGAGTTTTTGGATGTTATGATATTTAATTGGAACCGGTAATTAAGCGTCCAGGACGCGGTGCTGTTCCACGGAGTCGTTTGAATGGCGGGCGTTGAGCTATTCGATCGTTGGACTATTATTCGTGAACGGATTAATTGTAGATAATCCGTCAGGGCCGTTGTTACCTTATGAACCACATTGGCATTCGTTTACTGCTAGTACAATCAGAGAGGCAGACAGTTGTTTACAAGAGTTATTTGGATTCAATTAAATAAAAAGGATGTTTATGTTTTGTTAAACACAAATGTTTGTTCGACGAATTGAACGTTCGACGATGAATGAGCTGTGTCACGTTGAATAAATAAAGAGTGAAGAAGCGAGAATGCAACATTGCAAAAATACCTGGAACTGAGGAAAACGCGAAAATGCGGAAGTTTTGCAGCTTGAAAGAACCTGCCATTGTGTTTGTCTCATGGTATTCATATGTGTTTCGATAATGGAACTCAAAACCCCTTCCATTTTGAAGAAGCATTTTCGATTTCCAACAAGAAAATTAACTAGGAATGTTTGTGAGAGCGAAATGTGAGAGCGGAATGTGCGAGAAAGTAAAATAAAGAGAGACTGATGCCAAATCGATCAGAAGTGTTCATTAAGTCGTGTTTTTACTCCTGCTATTGGATTCTTTCGCTCGGGAGATAATTCAATATTAAGAACACGTCTTGCATAACACGTTATAACTTTGAGTCTTTATTCACGGAGTTATTTACAGAGGTTAAAAGTTTCGTGTCTTCCCGCTATCGCGTGCGAATCCAAAAAACCCGCTCGTTGCTGCCACTTAGGCGCTTGTCCCGAGACAATTTCTCGCGCGCAGGCCGATCGGGCAAGGACATTCACCCGGTCGGCCTGGTGGTATTAGTAGCGGCGTTCGAAGCGAGCTCGCTCTCCCGTGGCCAGTAGCGCAGTCGTTGCGACAGTTAAGCGGGCAGATCGATATTCTCGCCGCTTAACTGACACCTGCCGTAATTCAGTTATTACATGTTTGACGAGCACCTTTTTATAACGGATATGCCTTTTAGTGACTTTTTCCTATTCTTTGTACTAAAATTACCACTTCAATGAACATCTTTCAAGTGATTCCTAAATAAAATTAAAAAAATAAACGCAAACTAAACGCAGCTGACGATCTCTGATTATATTGAATTGATAAAGACACTCAAATTTCACCACGCTTCTCGACTTCTTGGGCGATTTCATATACGATTCCTTGACTGTGTCGTACTGATTGCCTATTTGAGAAATGTGTTATCACCTTTGTCAAAAGGTGATGAATAAACATGTAGATCAGTTTTCCAACATCTTCCTTACGACCCTCACTGATTGAAAGAAAGAACTGAAAAAATCACGCCCAACAAACCGTTGCTGGTGCATTTTTATGATGAAAATGGCGCTGAAAAGTAGGTCACTTATGCAACTTTTTTTTTGTTCATACTCATCCACTCAAGCCACCTTAGGCAAAGCGATTCGGTGCGTCAGACGGTCGCCATTATGCAATTTCTGGAGCTGCACTCGCTTCTACGAAACAGGCACAGCGCGCGCTGCACCGTGCGTCAGCGAGATGAAGACACTGCACTGAACATGAGGAACTGAATAATGTATGGTATATCTTCATTTCAGCTCCTTTCGAGGCGAGCTTCTTACCGAACGGTGGCATGAAGTGTAAATGCCATTGGAACAACCATTGGAACAACCAACCATTTAAAGGTTTCTGGCCACAATTGATCGTTACGGTGAGCGATGAAATGTAATAGCCTCATTATTGCACTGTATGCTTAATGCCCACGATGGTGACATTATTGTGTTGAACGTACTGCCATCGATTGCATTTTGCCACGCTCAAGGGGCTAATAACGGGGTGCCGAGAAGCTTCACGAATTAGAGCAACGAAACGTGACCCAATTTATCATGCATGGATTCTTCTCGCGAGAAGCCTGTGAAGGCTGCTCCGTCTTTATCGATCGCTTGACGATGTGCAGAACCGTTGGAGACATAATTGATGGAGTGTGATCAAGTGCAAGATGATTCACACCTCTCTCGAACGATAAATAGATTTAAAACAATACGATCCTCCGTCCGTTACGGCACATCCCTGTAACTTCCTCAGTGACAGCTTGCGTGAAGTGAAGATTTAGATTGGTTTTATCTTTTTGTCCCTCCACTTTGGGGTGTCCTTTCGTTACTTCGACACTCCAAAGCTCCTCTTACGTGCCGGGGAAGATAGTTACGGCTGCTACGTGATTTATTTTGGGAACGTGTCATGAATTTATTTATCCCACCCAGGGCTGCGGCTTCGAGTGCCTCGGACGAAACATCGACAATGCTGGGAGATTGATATAAGCGAACACGTCGAGGAAAAAGGAAAAAAGTAGAACCTTGTCACTTCCATCATCGTAAAAATCATCAACATCACCAGTCACGATAGACTTCAACCTTTGGAATCGGGAGATCGTTGAAACACATCGCTTAACATATTCTTCTCGAAACATCCGAAAGGTCTTGGCGATGGTGATGCGCATCCTGGGGTCTTTCGAAAGATTTGTGGTTCGGTCTGGTGCGGTCAACCAGCCCCAAGCCGCAACACCACCGGACCACTAATCCAATAAATCGTACAACGAAAAGGGTAGCATTGCTTTAATTGGATTCCGTGACACCCGGGACAGCATGGTATGGCGATGTTTGGTTGTTGGTGTTTGTGGTGGACAAATCAACAGTGGTGTGGTTTGGTAAGTTCTGCGCTGTACTTCCGGGCAATCAAAGCAAAGCCTTTATTTCGATGTTTTCTGTCCCTTTCTTTTTGTATGTTTTTTTTTATTGTATGTTATGTTTTTAATGTTGACCCCAAGAGTATATAATACATAGATTTGCCTTGAATCTGTTATTTTTCAAAATGGTTGGCTGCCACAAAAGACCGTGACGAATTTTTCGTCACGAGTACTGCAAAAAGCACAATCTGAGCTGAGAAGGAACGAACTGGGTTGCATTTTATTACGGTCAACATAAATTTAGGTTTTTGAAGTGGCATGCAATTAAAAGGGAATGTAGCCAACCATGTGAAATTAAAATTTCAAACTTTAAACACATAGAAAATGTGAAAAATTAAGCTACAATGGATGCCTAAAAACGTGTAAGGTAATGAAAACGGTAGGTAATATGTACCGGAGCGGTTGCTCAGGACGAAGCCAAAAGCAACAACAGCAAACGTAACATGTCCGCAGGGAATTTTAGTTTCTGGCACACGCTCGTATATAGGTGATTGGCGTGTGCTCTACGGTTAGAAATCGTGTGGCCGCCCTAAGGCACATATGTGTCCGCTCAAAGTGAACCTGACAATGGAGTCCCCTGGTAGGTGACGCGCTTGAAGTGGCTGCGGACTGTGCAAATAAAGTATGCCCGAGCAACGTGATGCAATCTTAAGAAAAGCAACAACCGCAGTCCCCAGCTGGCAATGAAATGCTGTGACTAATAAAATACACTGCGCAATGTACATGGTGCCATGGAGCAGCAAAGGTGTCCCGTGACCGACGGGACCGGACGGGCACCGGCCCGTAGCGATGACTGAGAGCTGATGGCTGCGTGCTCGGTGCAAGCTTTGGTCAACCCGAGATTATCCGGTTGTCGTACACAGGATTCGGCACCAATTGCTACAATGTGTGTGTGCAACGAAATGTCAGTAATTTTTGTCTCGTTGGGTTTTTTGTGACTGTTCCAAGACGAGTTCTTCTTTTGGCAGTGTTAGTAGAGGTTGAATGTCAGCTGTACGGGTGTTATTTGCATTTAATGAATAAGTTTTAGTCGGTGTACTTGATATGTTAAGTACGGTTCCCTTGAATCAGTTGGGTAGGTTGGTAGGACCTTGTTTAGTCTGTGTATAATTAAGTATCACATTTTATAATTATGCGAAGGATTGTCTTTAATCGTCATAATTAGTCAAATTCTTATAACTTATGTTAAACGGATAAAACAGATTTTAAAAAGTTTAATAAGTACAATTAAGCAATCCACAACAAAATTAAAGTAGCAAATTGTAGTAATAATTTAGTTAGTAATGTAATAATGTATTAAATATAGTAATGTAGTAGTAGTATTGTAAGCTGAGTAGATATAAATACGGCCCAGTCCTTTTTTCTAAAATAAAAAACAAACAAACAAACAAACAAACAAAACCTTTAAATATTGCAAACTAACCGATGAAGAACGTCAAACGGTCGTTAATATGCATTTCAAAAATAACTAGGATATCGCAAAAATATTGGATAATACCGAAGTAGTATTATATTGAGTAATCAAAGAATATGAAAAGATCTTATTCATCGTATTTAAGCTGGTGGGCGGGAGAAGTCAACAGGAAAACGAATTTATAAATGTACTATACGTTTATTCATCTCAATTGCAAATTCTTTTTTATCCGTCAAAAACATTAAAAAAACTTTAAACTTTATTTTGAGGAAATCTTGCGGGAAAATGATATGACAATTGTTGAGAAGTTGGTCAACATTCGATAGGTTGATGGATGATGCCGGTCACATTTGAACGAGACCCATTAAACCAATTGAAACAAAGAAAATAATTTCGTAAAGTATTGAACATTTACTGTTTATATATATTATCTGTTTGTAGAATTGCTAAAAGGAACCGCAAGGTGATTGGGTTGGTTGATAAATTAGTATTACCGTTGAAGGTAAGATAATTGCTAGAAAAGTGTATATGAAATTTGGTCCATCATCTGCCTCACATCTCGCTGGGACGGGACGTTGGCAGGATTGGAACCAACGTAGAGCTTTCGTTGGAACTTCAAGCGGTGTGCATGTTAATTAAAACATCGGCCGAGCATTTCGGAATGGTTCGCAAGTTACTCTTCTGGGTTGGACAGTTGTACGTGACTGAAAAACTGATTCTCTGGCCGTTAGATTGATATTGCCATTACAGCACTATTCGCCATTTCCTGCAAGCATTCCGAAACGGCCGGGTCGTCAAAGGGCTTCACGCTTCTCGGCACTGAAACGATGTGTTTCCAATTAAATTTTGATTTTCATCCAAACGTGCCAACGGCAAATTTGTTTGTCAAAAGTTGCGACTTGCTGGCAACGTATGGCCAGGGCACGACGCGTTGCTTACATGCAATGGAAAACCCTTCGAAAGTTCTGTAATCTGTTTACCAATCATTCCAGTTTCCACTAACACTGGATTATAAGCCAATTTATGGTGCCAAGTGTTTTCCACGATCACTGCAAATGAAATAAAGCGTCATTATCTTCGCAATCAAAGATACAAGGATGTATAAATATGACTTATCAAATGAAATTATGGGCATGTTTGAGTTTTTGTGCCTGCAAATGAAGCCATCAACTCCATGCACAAACTCCTCTCTCGGTGATGTTTAAGAGAAACGATGGAAAAGAGAAATGAAATGTATGAAATGTAATTTCCGCTTCATTTTGGAATCGAAAATTCAACGAACTGCCGGGACAATTAGTGTACATTTTGTCATGCAACGAAGTTCAGGAAACGTCATCATCATGACAGGAAATTTAAAAGATCGGTACCGTTTTTGTCGCAGGATGTTACTTTTAATAACGTTGCGATGGCAACTTTACGCTCGGTCAAATGAATTGGCAAATACTTTAAACCCGAATCGAACTTAACGCTACAGGGCACGTTGCTTAGAAATATTTTCTTACCACAAAACACAGAAAGTGGTTTGCTTCGGGCTCCAGCCAAAAACATTAGACTTTGTCACTTCGTTGGAATGTCTGCGAACCACTTTGTTACTTTTAGACTTCATCAAGGGTATCATAAGCTCCATCGACAGCCAGCACCCTCCAGCCGGCCGTGGGCGTTTGATGTGCTGGGTAAATATTTCCCAAAGCTCACATTCCATTTGCTTCCCATTTCTATCGTACTTTGAAGTGGTGCGTCCTTGGGGCCGCTGGGAAAGCCCGAAGCGGTGCCGACGCTATAATGATTTGTAAAAAAGCTACGCTTGTTTGCGAAACCCGCGGGTGCCAAATCAAGCAAACTCTGTGCTGAAGTGGTGTTGGTGTTGGATTTGGTGTGAAGTAGGCCGACGAAATCCAACGATATCTGGAATCCTGGTCTCTTTCGCCTGCTGCTGCCCGTCCTGCTGTATCGTTTTAAATGTTCCACCGAAACGTATCGAAAATGTAATTGTTTAATGGGTTTCTGAGTGCTTTCAACCACGTCGTATGAGAATTCCAAAGTTCATTAGTTATTACAATAGGACCATGTTCGTCGTGATTATTATGGAACGTATCCTCTGTATATTCACTTTGCTTTTTACATGCCATTGATTAGACAAAACAAAATAGAAAATAACAAGAACTTAGTGTATAACACGCTATGTTATATAAGGCTCACAAAATACGACTGTTTGAAAATGCTACTCAAAAATCTTTAACACAAAATTTATGATTTCAGTGACACAGTGTAGTGTGACAAATTAGTCAACCATTCACAAATTCAAGCTTCAAGAATTAGTTTTCACTAAAAAGAGACTAAAAAAAGCATCCTCTAGAATTCTATACTTACTATTGCGCAACTAACTTACTATTGCTATTACTAAAGATTACAAGCCGTGTTTTCTGGCTTAATTATGTTATGTTTTCTGTACAAAACCATAAAAGAAAAGAATTAAGCCCCAAATTCGAGAACTTGGTTGTAAGATGGTTGAATAAAAGTAAATAGAATGCCAAATTGTTATTTACAATACCTGCGAAACCGAATTTGAATTCTAGCTGATGTATGGAAAGATAATTGTTTTCAACCTTACTGTTTTGAGCTTTTTCGGGACTCGCTCGTTAGAGCTCAGCAAGACGATCGTTCCGAACCGTAATGCTATATCCTCTTACATGCCAGAGGTTAGCCGAAAGCACTTGACGTTACCCAGGACTATATATTCAAAATATATTATAGATATATTCAAAAGAGTGCAAAATTGAGTATGTCTTGTGTTGACATTGTCAATAGCTGAGTTTTTAATTTCCAAATAGAATAAAGAAAACTTGACCAGGATTTGGAACTCGAAGACAAGTTTTCTCTTAGGGATAACACGAAACTACTTGTGCTTGTACACTTTACCCAAAGGATACATCATCCTGGGGTCTTGCAGAAATTGTTCGCGCGATGTTGGACTCTACAATAGACGGCACCGTGGCTGGCAACGTGAACCTTAACTTTCTCGCACTTCACCCTAATCAAGATGAAGAGCTTCCGAGATGAGTCTGTGAAGGAGTGTATTTTTTCCCCAAACTCCATAGCACTAGTCGGGCGTCTCAAGCCGTGCTGGCAGTGGCGGCCATCTCGAAGCTTGAGGGCAAGCAAACTTCCTTCGAGGGCTCATTAATTAACTGATGTGGCTTTCTCCTAGACCGAACCGGATCGCGAACGGAGGCAGGACAAGGAGGTGTGTTTGATTTGCCGGATGTCTGGGCCTTTGTGTTAACGCCGGAATGCACGGAGCGGAGCGCGCCGTGATTAAGGTAGTGCTTGAAAGTTTTCTCGGGCTTTTCCGGAGTCTTCGCATCAAAGGGTCATCAAGGCCGGATGTGGATGTGCCAGAAAACTATCGCTCCGTGGGGCCGCCTTTTGGGATGAGCTGGTGTGAGTATGAAGAAGCAATTTTCCGGCGCGCATAATTATCGATTCGGTACTTCTCCCAGCCTCGGCGCCGCTCCAGGGGCCGGGGCGCACAAGCAAGGAAAAAAGTTTTATTTTTAATGGTGGTAATTTACGAGGAGCCATCCGTCGACAACAGTTTATCTTCTTGTCGTATTTTTCGTTTTTTGCCTCTCTACTTCTTGCGGAACACGTTGTATCGCTGCGCCATAATGTCGCATCTTTAATGTTTTTCGGGTGGCTCTGTGTGAGCGAGACGAGAGAGAGAGCAAGAGGGATGTATAAAGCGGTGGGGAAAGGATCGTTTGTCGCAAGATGGAAAGTAATCAAATATTGGTTTTTCGACGTCAGCAGCTAGACCCCTTCGGGGAAAACCTCCGCAAGCTGGCTGGAAGCAGTAAGTGAAACAGAAGCGAAAATTAATTGAACCACACTCACAGTGTATCGCTGTATTTGTGTGACTTTGGTAACTTGTCGGCCACGCGCCGGCATCGGGTGTGTGCTCTGGCCTGTCTGTGCCTTGCTGTGCATTTGTTTCAATCAACGTCCTGTACCATTATGGCGGATGATGAACGAGTACAAAATCGAGCGGAAAATTAAACAAATGGTTTGCTGGAAAAGCAGCGTCCCATCGATGCTCGTCGGGTCGGGCCAGTACCGGGAACGGACCCCCCCCCGCCCTGGCTGAATCCTTCCCGCCCTTCGTGTCCTTTCGGTTGATGTGTTTCTAATGCACGTCGCTCGGTGCCTGCGGTGGCCGAAGGCGTTACGTTTTGTGGCCGATGATTGAATTGAGTTGGTCGTTTGTTGATCGAATTTATGACGCAGGGGAAAGTGACCTTTGGCTGCCGACTCTTTGCGTTGATCGTCCCGCGTTGTTTCACAGTTTTAATTGGACGGTGGCACGGTGGCAAAAAGGATAAGCCAAACAATCTTGCAATGTTACAGGACCTATGTGGTCCATAGCCGGGGACGCACTTGGGAGAAATTAAATTACCACCAAATCCCTTTGTTTTCCATGTTTGGCTTTGACTGGGATTCTCGTTCTGCTTTAGCGTGCACTTTTTCATTTGGTTATAAAAAAAGGGTGAACATTTTTCGATGTTCGAACTTTTATTTAAAATACATAAAATACAATTTTTGTTGAAGGAAATGAGAAAATATGCAAATTTTCTTTCCAAAGTGGTAGGTCGTCAAATCATTCGTCAAAAGCACATTTCATTGAAGCTCATTTCCACCTCGGTGACTGTGTTATTAAGCAGTAATGTGGTTCAGAAAACCCACACATCGTGCAAGAGAAATTAATACACTCACAACGAGTAACTGTTTGGTGCGGATCGTGGCTGATTGGTTGTTCGGCGAAATTGAAGCTGAGAACTTGGACGGCATTTGATTTCAACAGGACGGCGCTACGTGCCATATAGCGACAGTCACAATCGATATTTATGTTATGCGAAAAATCCAGCAACTACCTCAAGACCCAAATTCAAGTTTCTATTGCCGAAATAGGACCAGATACAATCGAAAAAGTACTCAAAAACAGGTCGAACGTATGAGCTACTGCCAATCCAGCCGTGACGGACATTTGCCCAAAATTGTTTTTCATAAAAAAAATTAAAGAATCTACCTTTCAAATAAAAGTTCAATCATCGAAAAATATTAAACCGTTTTTGTTTTATAACCAAATGAAAAAGTGCACGCGTTTTAGACCACCCTGTATTTTTAACAACTTCAGATGATCCGCAGCAGCACCATAGTTTTCCTTTTTTAATCTGTATAGTAAACCTCTCCAAAAAAGGGCAGCTAAAGCAAAACCAACCAAAGCGTACGCTATCAATCGGACATTTTTCGGCGTTTGGTTAGAGAACGTTTTTGAAATGAGTAAAATACAGCAGACTATCATCAGACATCAAAGCAATGCTGGCGCTGACCCAGAGGGAACCCCCGTAGACCCGCAGCCGGAGTACCAGCCAAATGCAACTCGGTGACAAAATTAAGGCTTTCCAGTATCAATTGGGGCCAGGGCAAGGGCGGCGGCGAGGTGAATGGAAAATTCCGCGAATCTGCAAATGAAACAACCCATAAATGTCGAGCGTGTCTGCTACCGAACACGGACGACATGAAGCATGATCTGTCCAGCTGCAGGCAAAAAGTTTTATTTTACTATTTTGAATTATCTCGTTGCACATGGCTGTGTGCAGTTTTCCGAGAAGCGATTTAAACTTTATTTGATGTTTAGATGTTTGCCAGCAGAATTGCTCAACAAACGTTTCACAAAACACATTCGAAGCAACAACTACAACTAATTACCAAGACATAAAATATAACAGACTATTACAGGGTGAGCAAATTAGTGTGCATTTTTTCATTTGGCTATAAAACAAAAACGGCTGAATATTTTTCGATGTTTGAACTTTTATTTGAAAGGTTGATTCTTATCATTTATGTATAAAATAAAGTTTTGGTTGTAGAAAATTAGGAAATATGAAAAAAATATTTCCAAAGTGGTTGGTCGTCAAATCATTCGTCAAAAACATATTTCATTGAAGATCATTTCCACTCGGTGGCTATGTTAATAAGCAGCATTGTGGTTCGGAAAACCCACATATCGTGCAAGAGAAGCCAATGCACCCACACGAGTGACTGTTTGGTGCCGATTTTGGCTGATTGGTTTTTCGGATAAATTGAAGCTAAGAATTTGGACGGCGTTTGGTTTGAACAGGACGGCGCTACGTTTCATACAGCGTCAGCCACAACCAATATTTATGTTTTGCGAACATACCAGCAGTTGTTGACAACCTTAAGACCGAAATTCAAGTTGCTATTGAGGAAATAGGACCACATACAATCGAAAATGTACTCAAAAATTCTTCTTCTTCTTCTTCTTTGGCGCTACAACCGCTGAGCAGTCTTGGCCTGCACCAGAGACAATGTTAATCTCTGGTGCTCTCTGTAACATTTAATTTTTACGGGCGGGATTGTTAGCCCCGCGCCAACCCCCCTGTCACGCCGGTATCGGGAATCGAAACCATGGCCGGTTGAGTTACAACCGATCCCGGGATTCGAACCACGGCCAGCTGCGCTGACAGCGAAGAGCGTTACCGACTGCTCTATCAGCGGGGGTACTCAAAAATTGGTCGACCGAATAAGCTACTGCCAAGCCAATCGTGGTAAACATTTTACCAAAATTGTTTTACATAAACAAATGTTAGGAATCAACCTTTCAAATAAAAGTTTAGGCATCGAAAAATATTCATCCGTTTTTGTTTTATAACCAAATGAAAAAATGCACACTAATTTGCTCACCCTGTATAAACACAGTGCTGTTCACACAAGCACATTTCAAGCGATAATAATTCCTCGAAGTACTTAGAGTTTGGTAAAAAGTCCTACCATAAGCCTACCTGATGTCTTTTATGGAGTAATGCCAAGTAAGTCCCGTTTCATTAGCGGATACGACGGCCTCTCGATGGGCAGGCATCACTCAGATTCCAATTTGCATGTCGTGGAGGTGTAATGATCCTTCGCAAAGGACCCGATGTCCCGGCGGTGGTTGTCAACCGGCTAATTGACGCCGCATAACGCTAATGACAATTTTGCCGCGCGCACACAGAAAGGCAGCCATTTTGGGACATTATGGCGGAGCCCGGTTCAGTTTGTTTTCCTTTCATTTCGGTTCTTCTGCATCGCTAAAGGGACACGATCCTTTTTATGTATGGAAGCAAAATAAGCAAAATGATCAAAAGTTTTCTCCCGAACCAACTTGTTCCAGCATGGTGCAATGAAGTAATGCGTAAAATAAACAAAAAAAATGGAAACCCATTTTGGGGTCCTACCAAAAATTGGGGACATTACACGTCAGTCAAACCACACGAAAGTAATTAATCTTCCACTTGAGGTGAGATGTAATTTTGACTAAAATTCTTTATTCCTTTCTGAAGCGAAAGTCTTAAATCCTTCAACAGCGAAAAGTTTCTATTATGTTTTGAAGGGTAATGTTGCAAAACTGTGCTTTGTACTCTGTGATATGTAAGCCAATAAAGGATAAAATCAAGAAAAGAAGTTGCAAGATAAAAATTGCTGGATAGAATCAGTGGCTTGCGCAGGCCTTGGTCTCTGCACCCGAAGCAAACCACGCCAATACTAGGTTGAGAATCGGACTGTTTTTAACACAAAAAAAATGTTTTCGAAACATTTATGTGATTTTCTATTTTATTCAAAATATGTGCCTAGCTATACATTTCTCCTATCTCTCTGTTAAATCATGGATTCTCAGACGAAAGAATTCTTCGTCTTTTTATGTAAACTAATAAGTCATCCCATTTCGACTTCCTCGTAGAAAAACGAAGGGCTGCTGTCACCGAAAAGTGACGCCAGCGATCGCGACCAGAGGCGCTGCCACCAGGCGCTCAATCCATGAGTGTTCTAATGAGTGCTGCACACCTGCAGAATAGCGGCAGTACAATCACCAAAGGGCAAAGAGACACAACGAGAAATTTTAGAGGACTGAAGTTGTAAAATTTCTGGGTAGATTCCGGAATAAAACCTTCATTCGCGACAGCTGCTCAGCCAATACGTATACGTAATTATAAATAAATAAATAAATAAATAAAACTTCTAAAACAAGCACCCGGACTTACTGGCAAGTCAATAAAGACGTGCATAACATTTCGTTGTCCTGACGGAACACAAAACCTCTTCCGTTAACCGATTCTGGTCGGTTCTGGTCAATCACTAGTATCAAACGGGGCAGTCATTGATATTAGATATCTGAATTTAGTGTTTGGCTACACAAAAGCAACTCACAATAAACGATTCCTTTCAAGTCCCACCATATACCAAGTCGAACTTTCCTGGCCGTGAGTCCTGGTTTTACCACCGGTCAAGTTGCTTCACCACGCTTAGACCAAGACCGATTTCACACAATTTTGTCGTAAGTGACCTATTTCTCATCCCAAGTAATAAGAAATAAGTCGATTTCGTTCCGTTTGGTAAAAACTTCGCAGATGGCAATTCGATCCATCATGTTTTTCGGCGTCAATTGATGTAACACAAAAACACCGAGCTTCTTCGTGAATCCAGCTTTGCGCAAGTGGTTTAATACTGTTTGGTGGTTATTCTTTAGCTCCTGGCCGATGCTCTGATTACTAACATGCCGATTAACTTTGATTATTTCTGTGACATTATCGACATTTTCGACGACGGTTACAGTGGCTAGCTGTTAAAGTATCGGGATCATAAACACCATGCAGAATTTCAGCGGCCTAGCTTAAAATTTCGCCTTTATCAGACAAAAACTGTAAAATGTACGGGACTTTGTTCAGACTCTTCATCAGATAATAAAACCACTTACAAAAAAGTTTGAAAAGTTTTACAAATCATCATACAGGGTTTATCAACATTTGAACCTTTTCCTCAATTTTTGATCGTTTTTGCCTCAATAAATTGTCAAACTCAAACCGGTTAAACCAGTCAAACCACCAATTGCCAAATATGTATTCTAACATACCAGCGTACGCAACAGAGGAGTGAAACTTGCCACCAAGCAGGTCACTAATTGCATTAAGATTAACTATTCCATTACCGCGTCCTCCGCGGGGCTTTTAGGCACTACGAAGGAATCCAATCTGGAGTAGCAATAAAAAAAAGTGCCGAACTTTTCACTTCCCGTGGCAACAGGTCCGGGCGGGCGTCACGGGAGCGTGTCGTGGTTTTTTAATGAACTTTTCCCCAATGCAAGTTTAACCAAAGTCAAAGACCACCCGGCGGTGAAAGCGAGGGTGGGTGTTTTGTGGGTCGTTCGGAAAGTTTTCCCCTGGCGATCAGCCCCCCCGGCGAGGTAAAACTATCGCATTCATGCAAGTTTTCACGGTAAGTTTGTGATTAAATCTAATTGCATGTTGTTACCGGCATTCGGCTATGATTCCCTGTTCTCGACCTCGGCGACGGCCGAAGGACACCGTTTCGGTTTTTGTTTTGCTTTGTGGAGTGGAATGTGGAAAATTTCAAGCGAACTTGCGATGCACGGAAGAATAATTTATTCAACCCGATGCTGTTACGGTGCAGTTTGCGTGCTGTGTCGCGGCCGTCATTAGTGCAGGCGGCTTATGCATTATGCAGGGTTCGTGCGGTCCCTGTACAGTCCTCCGAGTCCTCCTGTTGGACGGGGCATAACGATGGGCTTGTAAAAATTAAAAATTACCCGCAAAAAAGAAAGCGACAAT